>NC_056728.1:1409447634-1409455134 GCF_019279795.1 Protopterus annectens | reverse complement strand
GATGATTTTATGAGGGATCGTAGTTTCTTGCTAGTGCTGATCAAAGATGCCTTCCCTTTTTGGGATTTTGCTCTATCATGTAATAGCTTTCTCCTCTTATTGTAAAGTTTGTTTATGGCTGGGGTCCACCAGACTGGACGTTTGCCCTTGGGGGAAAGAGTCTTGGTTTTATTTGGGATTGCCTGATCCATGCAGTCCTGAAGGTGTTCATAGAAGGCATTTGTAAGGGCTTCCGCAGCTTGGGTTGTGGTTTCCATTGGCTCGGGGGCCTTGAAGGATACCACACCTGTCTTGAGTAGTGTGAAGTTTGCTTTAGAAGTTCTTCACTGTGGTCTTTTTGTTTGGGGGGGGGGGGGATGTGGATTTCTAGTGAGATTAGTTGATGATCTGATCTCACCAATGAGGGATATACTTCCGGTGTGGAGCATTTTGTCCCCATGTTCGTGATGATGAGATCTAGTATATTTTCTCCTCTTGTGGGGACGGTGACTAGTTGTTCCATGGCATTTGAATTTATGAACTCCAGGAACCTTTGGGCTAGAAAGTTTGGGCTTGAGTAATGTTCCCAGTCTATATTCGGGTAGTTGAAGTCACCCAATATGATGGTGTTTGGTGATACATTTATACCCTCCAGTGTCTTCAGGAAGGCTGTGTGGGTTTCTTGAGTTTAAGAGGGTGGCCTGTAGCATGCTACAAATTGTAGAGCAGTTTTGCCTGTGGTTAATTGCACCTGGATGGTTTCCGATGCTTCGTGCGTAGCCACCAACCTGGAGGTGTGGGTATCCTTGATGAATATGGATACACCCCCTCCTTTTCTGGTGTGGTCCGGGTTTTGGGGCCGGAACGCATGATATGAGATGAAACCTGATAGCGCTGGGGTGCTCTCAGGAGCCTTGAACCAGGTTTCAGTCACAGCACAGACATCGATGTTCTCCATACTGAGAAGGGCCTCGAGTGCGTGCATTTTGAGATTTAGACTTCTGGCATTGAGCAGCATTACCCTTAGTTTCTTCACGTTTTTGTTTTCTAGGGTGGTAGGTTTAGAATTTGAGCCTTGCCTAAAAAAGGCACTATGGGGGTGGCAAGAGCCTTGGCCAATATCCGGAATCCCAGGGGTGACAGGTGCAAGCCGTCCCTTGCGAAGCAGAGTGGCTTGTCGAGCATGTCATCCCAGGCAGACAGGCACTGGATCCCCTTTGAATGACACCAGAAATTAAGCCAATTGTTAAAGCTGATCATCTTGTCACTATATTGTGGCATCATTCTTGGTGAAGGAAGGATACTGCTCAGGGTCAGGGTCATACCTGCCTGGGCTACATAATCGGAGAGCTCCTCTGTCTCTCTTCATGTAGTCCAGGGAGGTACGTCTCAGGTCGTTCACACCAGCATGGACAATGACTATATATACCAACATAGGTGACTGTTGCTCCAGACCAGAGGTCAATTCCTCGTTGGTCAGATCCAACCACAAGCTAATCAGCCTAGATGTCCACATCCCGCCCACTATATATATATATGTGTGTGTGTATGTGTGTGTGTATTTAATTGCTTCCCATTAGGGGGCACATGACATCTGGGTAAGAAAAACTGATGTAATTGTGTCGGCTGCATGCTTTTATACCCCTGACTACCTGACATCACAGAAGATGAGACAGCAACCGACGCAGGACCCTAGACTTTGATAATCAGGCCGACTGAGGGCTAATGCAAGCAGATAACCCAAATGTGATGACTGCAACAGTGAATACACTTGAACATCTACATTTATAGTAAGTGTACACAACTGTACTTTCTGTTAGGGATAACACGAGCCATGCACTCGTGTAAGTGCTTATAAAGTACATTTGTGTAGGATTCAACAGTCGTACCTCTATTGTCTGTCTGCTTGGGTGTCGTGAAGTTTGCCACTTCTGTCATAAGCGTGAAGTTGGCTTTGGAGAAATTTTTTACAGTGGTTTCCCTAAGGGACGGTGGGAGCGGGATGTGGATATCTAGGCTGATTAGCTTGTGGTTGGATCTGACCAACGAGGAATTGACCTCTGGTCTGGAGCACCAGTCACCTATGTTGGTAATAACCTTCCCTCTCTTCTGAAGTTTCAAGGTTACTAGGTAAATGGTGGTAAAATTATCTATAATCTCATCTTACTAGTAGTATTACTAATGGAACACAAGATTGATTTGCTGCATTAGATAAAATAGGAGTTAATAAACAAATGAACTTGTGATGCTGTGGTGTTGCATCAGACCTGACTGACAGTGAAGATGTTTGAGGCAAATTACTTAATGTTCCTGTAATACAATAATATATATATAATCTTGAAAACAACACAAGATATTTCAAGCTATGCACGTGTTCCTTACTTTGAGTGCCAGATATGTTCTACTCTTAATAAGAAACCATTTTATAGGAAAGGGGCTTCTCAAATTTTGTTAGTGAAAGTATTTCAAACAGCTCAAGGTAAGAGTTTTAAAATCAGAGACTTGTGAAGAGGAGTCCTGGGATAACTGAATATGCAAACATGGAAATTTACATATTCAAAGTACAAGATTGCTGTTTCTTGAGTGTTCCTTTCCCCCCTGCAGTGCAGTAGTCACAGACTATAGTGGCAGCATGGGGAGGTACATCCCCCTCATTGTGGGATGCTGTGTCTTTCCAGTTTCCCAGTACTTTTGGGAGGAAAACTTCATTCATCATTTTGCCTGGCAAAAAAAAAAGACGACTACAGAGAATAGTATTCTGCCAACAGTTTGTTTATACAAAGCACAACGGCGGCTTATTTACTTAACACCTCTTCATCAAGGACAAGCTTAACCAGTGGATCAGCATTTGTCACTGAAGGTTATCCAAAACCTACCCTTAAATGAGAGAGAGAGAGAGAGAGAATCAAGGTTTTTTTCCAGTGTGTTTATGGCAACAAATAATGCTACACACAAATCACGCCAAAAAATGTAATGCAAAGCTTTCGGGTTAACCATCCATCAGTACATAAAAAACGCATTTCCTTTTCATTTTTTAAATAGGGAACCATTAAAGTCACATGTCACAGCCAGCCTAACATCACGAACTAACAGTTATAAACATTTAAAATAGTGCCTAAAACGTATTTAAAATTTGTATGTAAAACACATACACATCATAAATATATGAATACATAATAAAATCATATATCTATATATTAAATATTCTCTGTCTTTTATCAACACCGGCTTCAAACTAACAGCATTATTTAAACCCGGTTTAACATCTGCCTGAAATCTAATAATCCATTCATACTCCTTCAACTCCAAAGTATTATTCATATCACCTCCCCTGCTTCCCATATTCACTGTATCTATTCCCCTAAACTTAAACTTATGGGTATTATTTTCAGAGATATGTTTACTCAATGCATTTGTATCTATATTTCTTCTAATCTCTGATTTATGCTCTACTATCCGCTTTCTTAATTTCCTAGTAGTGTTACCCACATAAAATGATGCACATGATGTACATTTAGCTAAATATACTACTTGGGTCGTATTACAGTTCACAGAAGTTTTGAAGGTGAATATTTCCTTAGTTACAGGATGTTTAAAATTATCTGTCTCATCATATATATCACTGCAACAACTACAGTTGTAACATTTTTTTGTCCCCATTTTCCATTGGATTTTTTCTTTTACTACTTTAAAATTCTTATAACATAATTTCTGTTTTAATGTTTCAGAATTTCTATAGGAAAATTGTGGTCTCTCTCCTATTATATTTTTGATCTCTGGCATAGCCATTAGTATTATCCAGTTATTTTTCTATTATATAATGTACATCTTTAGTGTTAATATTAAATGTAGTAACATATCTAACTACATTTTCTTTTCTATCTAACAATTGCAACTCTTGTGTCACTTTTGTACAAAAAATTGGCTTATATTTATCTCCTCTACCGCTTACTACATCCTCATATATATATCATTTATAACTTGTCCAGGATATCCCTTCCCTTTAAATTCTTGCACCATTTCTCTAGCTTGATTTAAAAAATTACTCTCCTCAGTATTGAGCTTACTAGCTCTTATTAATTGCGTCCTCAGTATTCTCTTGAATGTATGTGGTGCATGCATGTTATTCCTATTAATATATCTACAAATATTCACATCCTTTTTATTTATTGTAGATTCTATTTTATCTTCTTTTTTAGCTAATCTGGTGTTACATCAATGGGAGAAGCACTGTATTTTCAGTTGTTTGTTTTTTAATATGGAGTGGCAACATGGAGGAATTAGAGAATTATATTGTGTATTTGAATAACTCCACGGACTTGTTAAAATTTAAAATGTTGGCATCAGAAGAAAGTATGGTGTTTTTAGACATTCGATTGTATGAAAAAGAAGTTAAGATAGAATCTACAGAAATTCTGAAACATTAAAACAGAAATTGTTATAAGGATATTCACCTTCAAGACTTCTGTGAACTGTAATACGACCCAATTAGTATATTTAGCTTACATGTACATCATGTGCATCATTTTATGTGGGTAAGTCTACTAGGAAATTAAGAGAGCGGATAGTAGAGCATAAATCAGAGATTAGAAGAAATATAGCTACAAATGCATTGAGTAAGCATATCTCTGAGAATAATAATACCCATAAGTTTAATTTTAGGGGAATAGATACAGTGAATATGGGAAGCAGGGGAGGTGGTGAGTAATACGTTGGAGTTGAAGGAGTTTGAATTGATTATTAGTTTTCAGGCAGATATTAAACCGGGTTTAAATAATGCTGTTAGTTTGAAGCCGGTGTTGATAAAAAGACAGAGAATATTTCATATATTTAATATGTAGATATATGGTTTATTATGTATTCATATATTTATGATGTGCATTTGTGTTTTACATATAAATTTTAAATAAGTTTTAGGCACTGTTATTTTAAATGTTTATAATCGTTAGTTTGTGATGTTAGGCTGGCTGTGACATGTGACTTTAATGGTTCCCTGTTTCAATAATGAAAAGGAAATGTGTTTTTTATGTACTGATGAAGGGTGGTTAACACGAAAGCTTTGCATTAAATTTTTTGGCGTGATTTTGTGTGTTTGGTCCTGTACTTTTACGCAGCACTGTCTATTGGTTTTAACAAATAATGCTACATCAGGACAAATTCAAGGTGTGTCAAACCTCAAGAAATTAGTAAATGCAAAGATGTATGCAGATATTTAAATTGAAAAACTGGAAACAGTGTACACTTTCGTGGGTCATGACTCTTCTCTGCAAGCCTTTGGACATGAAAGATGGTTGTCTTCATGTTCCAGTAAGGATTTCATCTGCAAAAATTAGCTTGACCATCCTCTTTGATTTGCAGAATTATCTGCACTCAGGTGGAGCCATCCAGTAACTTCAGTTACTCCAGAGATTAAGCTTTTTCTCCTCTCTTACAGTCTGTGCTTTTAGCTGACAGAATGTTTGCTGCCCAAATGACCACACTTGACCGTCATAATTCAAAGCTGTTCTTAGTTTTTGCTAGCTTTATGCTCTTTAATTCCCTTTTCTGTGAGCGCGCACACAACTTACATACATGATTACATGAAAATTATTTAAGCCTTTCCTGTTTCTTGACTCAGTTGGGTCTAATATGGCTTGTCTACTGTACATTTCCCTCAAAGAAGAGATTAGTTGGCATTTGGATTCTTGCCTTCCTCCCATCACCACTTTTTAGGTTTACTGGATCTAGCAGGGTTCGCATCATGAAGGCCTTTGTCAGCACTGTTTATATGGGTGTTATCCCATTCCCGTTTGTTTACAAGTGAGATTAGCTTGGCCCTGAAGCCTTTGTCTGATGCTGTTTTCCAGTCACATGTTTTGGTGTGTAGCCTACAGTTTCCTGGTGCATCCTCCTTTGGCAGCAGTTTGACCACATTCCTTTGTGCTGATTATCAAGCATCCGACATGCTCAGATTTCTTTGGTATCACATTCAGTGACATTTTTGGTGTAAGGGTCTTTGGCATATTTGGCGTTTGCTCTACATCAGACCTGGATTGACCATTGGCTTCTGAGGCTCCATGCTCTTGGCTGCCACCATCCATGTCTGCTGAAATGGACATACTGAAGTGAATTCCTTCTGGATTCACAGAAATAATTGCCTGTTGATGTAGGCAGGAGATGCAACCCCTTTGACATCGTTCACTCTTTGCTGTTTGAACCATTGTAGACCCCAAGGGGTAAACAGGTCTAAATGTTTTGAGCCCTCCCTTCAACAGCTACTCCAGGAATCTCTGGGAGCTCTCTTTTCTCCTCCTGAACGTCCCCTAAAACATGCATGCAAGAAGTGGATTACTAATGGAAGCTCTCACTTCCAATATTGACTTCCATTGAAGGTTAGAGTTCCCCGCAGTCCCTTCCTGAAGACACCAGATTTTGTGAGATATTTAGAGTTAGAGGCAGAGGACATTTTGGCCCACTGACCCACTTTACCAGTTTGAGGAAGTTCTTTTCAAGACATTCATATATGTGACTCTATTCCTGGGTTGTCCTTCCTGTTTGACTGTGTGATGGCCAGAGTGGCAGAAGGCATTATAGGAGCCTTGTGTGTCTGAATGTGTGAAAAGAAAGCCAGGTAAGATTTTGCAGCCACCTAAGGACAGACCTGAATGGAGCAAAGGTCTGTTCATGAAATGTGCTTTGGTGTCAGCCACCAGACTAAAACATTCAGATGAGACTTTTGCAGTCCATTCTCATAACGAGGAGTCCAGAATGACCGGGAAACAAGTTAATACCTTTGGCACCCTTACACTTGTGCTATACTGCCTCACATGTGACAAGGTTACAGTAAAACCGACCAGAACAGATAATTTTTTTTGAGAAACCATACCATATCTGACACTAGCAAAGCCTTAATTCATGCCTCCTAAAAATTATGTAAAGCTTTTCGAAAACGCTCCTTCCTTCTGTGACCAGCAGTTAACCCTGTACTTCCCTGGGATCTATGTGCGTGTCTGTGTCTGTGTGTGTGTGTGCACTAGTGTGTGTGTGTGCACTAGTGTGTGTGTGTGTGCACTAGTGTGTGTGTGTGTGCACTAGTGTGTGTGTGTGTGCACTAGTGTGTGTGTGTGTGTGCACTAGTGTGTGTGTGCACTAGTGTGTGTGTGCACTAGTGTGTGTGTGCACTAGTGTGTGTGCGCACTAGTGTGTGTGTGCGCGCACTAGTGTGTGTGTGCGCGCACTAGTGTGTGTGTGCGCGCACTAGTGTGTGTGTGCGCGCACTAGTGTGTGTGTGCGCACTAGTGTGTGTGTGTGCGCACTAGTGTGTGTGTGTGCGCACTAGTGTGTGTGTGCGCACTAGTGTGTGTGTGTGCTAGTGTGTGTGTGTGCTAGTGTGTGTGTGTGCTAGTGTGTGTGTGTGCTAGTGTGTGTGTGTGCGTGCACTCGTGTGTGTGTGTGTGTGTGTGCGCGTGCACTCGTGTGTGTCTGTGTGTGCACTCGTGTGTGTCTGTGTGTGCACTCGTGTGTGTGTGTGTGTGTGTGTGT
>NC_056728.1:1409290134-1409442634 GCF_019279795.1 Protopterus annectens | reverse complement strand
TCGTGTGTGCGTCTGTGTGTGCGCACTCGTGTAGGCATTGATTTGTGCCTCATTTGAGTTATCTCTTCATCTGATGTGAAGTTTTTCCTGGAAGACCTTGTTCTGTAGACCCACTCATCAAACCCTTTTTAGACTTCCTCAAGGATAGGGTTTCCCTCAGAGCAAATCACTGATTTTACACTAGAACAGCTTCTTAATTTACCCTAAACCAGGCTGTTCAGCTTCCAGTCTTTTTCCAGTTCCAGTGGAGGAGAGCGTTTACTGAACTTTGATATTCAGATTGCTTTGATTTTAATTGACACTGCACAAACATTTTCAGACAGGTCAAACCAGCTTTTTACTTCCTATTCCTTTTCAAGTATGTTTTCAAAAATTAACTTTCTGCATATTGCTGTCCAACTGCATACTTTTTATACATCAGACCAGCAGCAAAGCCATCTCATCTAAACCTCTGTCTTGTTCTACAACGTCCATAGCCTTTTTAAGAATTGTAGTGTTGACGTTTGTGCTTCTACTGTGTGGGTTGTCATGCATACCTTTGTCAAACATTAGTAATTGGAAGTGATCTCTAGGTTGAGATCCTCAGGGGCATTATTCCACCCAGGGATTCAGTAGCTGGAAATTTGGTTCAGAAACTTGAAACATTTGGGTGGATGGAGTAACATGGGATGTGGATGTGGAAGTGGAGTGCTTACCATAATGCTTTATCTTTAATCTATCCACTTAAACTGCCCAGCACCTCCCTCCATATTCTCATGGTTCCTTTATCTTCTGTCAGACCTTGTAAACCTATACTGAAGCCTGTCTCCAAGTTAATACATGTTCTTGTTTTCTCTTACTTCTCTTTCAGATTTAGATTGCAAACCTAAGAGAGCCACGGGGGAGGGGGACGTGCATTGTGGAGAAGGATCCTGAGCTCTGGAGTAACTGAAGTTATTGGTTGATCCATATGTTTGGAACTCATTGCTTGAATTGACCTATGATAATGTGGTTGATGACATTTGTCTTGTAATCTTGTTTTAATTGTTTTATTTTTAATCTGTTTCAGTGTCTGGTAAAAAGCACTTAAATAAACTTGAACATGACAGATATGCAGCTCTGTTAAATATCTTTATACATACACTACTGTTTCTCAAGGGATTGTCTTGTTATATACCAGATATGTTAGATTTCTAGCCTTGTCTGCTGTAGAGAGGGTTCAGGAGGTAATGTCGTTAGCATCTTGAATATGGATGTAGTAGAAAGCCCAAGCTAAAACCCTCCAACATATTTGATTTGATGTCTGTCATAGTCTTCATGGTGCTTTCTGTATGCTGGAGATGGGCATTAGTGTCAACGCTGCAGTCAGTGGCTGCAGTGTCACCATAGTCTAGCTGATCTCTTCATAATGCACTTTGTGTTCTGGTTGTTTAGTGGTGAACAGTCTATCTTGACCTTAAGATTAATTTCCCTTTCCTGCAGTTATAGCTGGTGCTGATTATGGGTTCTTCGTTTACAAGGTAAGGAACCCATGCTGACTCCTCAATAATCCAAGGGAAGTTAGTTTCTTTGTAATGCAAGCTCTGTCCCAGCCATTTGGAGTTGTAGGCACTGCTCCTGGCCATAATCTCTTAGGAAGGAAAGCTGCATCTTGATCTTCTTCTGAATGCCCAGCAGCCAGTACTGTATGGTATCCAAACAAGTTATCAAACGTTAATGTGTTTTCTTGTATATTGTGTACCTAATCGTCAATGTGCTCATTTCCAATGTATTTTACATATTTTATTGCAAAATTGCATATACATGCATCTTGTCATGTTCACTTTTATACTACTTTGTACCTGGATTGTGATTGAAAGGATTAGTAAACCCGTGTAGTTACTCCATAAACAAATTGTAATAAGTAAATAAAGGGGGACAGAGGGTTTAACCCATTGAAGAGAGTTAGTAACAATTGTAACAGTGTGGCATGCAGAAGTAGCATTTAAGGGGAGATGAACATACTTCTGAAGTCTGATCAACTCTCTCTTCTTTTCTGGAGTTGTGGATTCATGAGCCCAGTCATGTCATGTTTTTTGGAAGGTAAGGAACCCCCTAGTGATTAACTTGTTTGCGATGTAATCAGTGCAGTTTACATTTGTTCTGTAAGGTCGGGGGAACATTAGATGTGTTTTTGTTCCAGTGGAAGTTTATGTAAGCTTCCCATTGTTGATTTCACTTCAAATTACAAAATTCAAGGAGGCGGTGACAATGCCCTTTATGTCCTTCTATTCCCACAGTATTCATACTGTGGGATTTCCAGCCCTCAGGCGACCTGACATCTGCTCCTATACAAAAGCTTAAGCCTGGCTGCCATATGTGCATGGGACGTCACATGTAGGGCTGTAAACCTTGGAGTATAAATGTGACATCGGCACGCACAGACCTCAGAACTTTTCAGCTGCAGACTACTTTTACTTCGATTGCTTCGCTCCCTTGTCCGAAGACATCTAGAGTGGGCTCAGTTTACTTCATCGGAGAATTAATGTGAGAGTTTTCTTCTGTGAACCCAGGAATAAGAGAGGAGGGGGTCCCTTCACACTCTGTCCACAGGCAGAAGAGATGTTATTTAGGCAAAACTCGGAACCTTTAGGAAAGCTGATCAGCAGTCTGTCTTGTATAAAGATGATGGGAGAGGATGGCCAGTTTCAAAATGGACCATTTATAGCTAGTTGTCTCATGTTGATGCAGTTGCCTTTTGTTATACTTTTCTTAGTAAGCCACTTCCAGGCAAGGTTACTGCCCATTCCACAAGGGCTTGGGCTTCAGTGGCTTTCTTGAAAGGAGTCAATTCAAAGTATTCCAAGAGCAGCAACTTGATTCTCTGTAAACACTTTTACAAAGCAGTGCAACTGGATTCCTTTTCACAGCCCAAAACAGGCTTTTTAGGACCACTCTGCAGGGGTTTCTAGAGCCTTAGTTTACTGGCCTCATCCCCATTTTCCTTTTTCGTCCCTAAGCTGTGATGATGTAGACATTTGGCTTAGGCTGCATCTACAGTAATGTATTAGAATGTCTACTGTTAGTTTTACTTGCACAACTGTGGATCAACATATGAAATGTATTTACAACCAGATTCCTGTGCAAGTTTTTCTTTAATGTTTATTGCTGCTAAAAAATAAGTTCTCTTTTTGGGGAAGAGGTGTATATAACTCAGCACTTCTGTTTTTTTTGTGCTTTGAATGTTCAGGCCTACATTATGTTGTATCACAAGCATGTCCTACAGCTCTAGAATAGTAGTAAAGTGCAATAGGAGACGAAGGCAGATATGACTGGCCAAGCCCAGGCTGTTTTGCAACTAAGAAAATATGGATAAAATGCGAGTAGATTGTTGTAGCTGCTACAACAGGTTATTCATGCACTCACTGTCTGGTGATGCTTAGGTTCAGTTGCTTAATGCACCCATAGATGAGATGTTCTTCGAATCCTCCTTTTATGGTGTAATTAAAAGAAAAAAAAAGATAGAGAAGATCTGTGGGGTCAGTTCGATGCTCTTTTTACCCTTCCATACCAGAATCCAGCAGAAATTCTGTCAAAGCAAGACCTCCTCAGAGTTGGGGAGGGGGGTTAAATAGCCAGAGGGTAGAAAGACTGTATACAAAAGGAAATTGCAGCAAGGGGTTAGATGGAAATTTGGGGGCAAGCCTTCAGGATTATGTTCTCTGCAGGGTGTAGCTCTGACCATGTCAGCCTTCTCCCTCCCAACCCCTAAAATCATCATGGCCCTCCAGTTTCCTTATCTTAATTCTCCCCCCAGTAGAATTAGGGCTGGTTATCCTGCTTTTACCAGAATTTGTTAAGCATAACTCATAACTTTGGGCAGTAATGTATTTGAGATCCTCCCCTGAGGGTACAGCCTTAAGTTCACATTGTAAGCCAAGAAAAAAGGGGGCTTCCTTCTATACCCAAAGTCCAGGAATATTTATTCCCGCCCCTTTTAGTAGATGTTAATAAAAGAAACAGTCAAATGTGTTTCCTTCAGCCAGGACGGGAAAGCTTTTTACTACAGAGCGTTCCAAGAAGGACTGGTCACAGGGATCCATTTTGGACTCTTAAAGATTCTCAGATTAAAGATGCTGACTCTTCAGGTCCTCTCTCCCTCTTGGGCTCTTAGGCATTGTATGATATGACATTGCATCTTAAAAAAAAAGTGGGGGGGGGTCTTCAGAACCAGTTTCACCTCCTTCCCTTTGGCTTGGCTCTGCTCTGCTCTTGCATCTAGAAGCTTCCAGAAAATGTCTGGCTCCACTTGACTCACTGAAATACAATGGGCTTTCACATCTGCCTCCTGTCTTGGGCAGTCAACTAAGGCATAATCTATAAGAAGATGCTGAATGCTGTCAGCAGACTAGGTCTGTCCCTGAATGACAAGAAGTCATACCTTTTCTCATCTAGAAAGGTGATCTCCATTGTTTCCTTGTGGATGCCTGTGCAACAATTATATGCCTGCTTCAGATCAAGGCAGAACCCTTTTTGTTCTAGGACATACTAAGGAAGGTCAGTAGTGACAACCATGAGGTTTCTGGATATTCTGAGACTTGATATTGTGCTGCCACTGTTAGCCAAGCTGCACATGATGAAACTTCATTAGTACTTAAACGGACCCTAAATAAAATAAATTGAAGAAATAAATGCGCTCCTGCAAGGCTTCCTTACACTTGAATGTAGACATCTGTGCACTGAGACATTGTTTAAAGTGGTAGACCATACCCAGTAGTGCAAGGTTTCAGTGCCTTCCACACTTAGACCAGTAGCTGCATTGGCGAGGCATAAAGTTGGAGGTTCTTAATATACATCAGTAACATGCATACCTCTAGGGTGATCAAACAGGATAATGTGCTGGACTTCCTCCACATTCATATCACCATAGACAAAAGCCCTTGTATTCTTGCCATTTAGGTCACCCTTGTCCCAAGAAGCTCACAATGCATTCTTGGACCTACTGGAAATGCTTGACATGTAACTCAACACCCTGCTCATGGAAGACTTTAATTGCCCCTCTATAGACTGGGAATCTGGCACTGCCTTGAATCTACAGGCACATAGATTCCTGGACTTGGTAAATACAAGCGCCCTTGACCAAATGGTGAATGTGGTCACTAGAGGCTGCAACATACTGGACCTCATGCTCAGAAGTATGAGAAAATGCAGCCCCCCGTGTCTCTTCCTTTCTCTTAAGGTCCAACCATAAAACTGTCAGTTTTCTGAACTCCATAATTTCATTAAAACCCAGTAACAGTTGTGAACTACTCCAAGGCAAATTACTGTTTATCCAAATGATGGTTTGTCAAAATTTAATGCCCCTCCAAACCCCAAGAACATAGCTTACCCTGAATTGTTCTAAGAAACTATGTCCAGCCTTGTCAATAGCTGCACAGAGGCTGCAATACCCAACAGAAGTAAATGTAGGTCTAGCCTTGGAACCACCCTGGTGGCTTCCCAAATTAAACAGGATGTACAGCAAAAAGAAAAAAATTATGGCAAAACTTAGGAAGGGTGATTCCCATAAAGATAAGTCTCTCAAAAAGTAAAGGGCAACTAGAGGGATAATTGGGTCAAGGAGAGCCAACTTTGAGGTTAAAACAGCCTCCCAGGTGAAAGAACCATAAGGCCTTCAGCTACATCAAAAATCTCAAGAGCAGCACACAGCAGTATGCCAAACTGGTGGTTAATGGTGTTACATTCAGTGGGCCTGGTGATATGGCAAGCCTGTGAGTGGATGCATTCAGTTCCAGCTCCCCCCCCTCCGGTACCCTCATGTATAATCCTTCCAGCTATAAAAAGCGTACACTGGCTGTTCTCACTAAAGCTAAGGACGTGGCCTCAATTAGCCCCCCAAAATATCCCAGGATACATTCTGAACAGTCAAAAATGACTTATCAAGACCCATGGGTCATTTTTAACTATATTAAAACAAGCTTTGTGCCACATGAGTGGAGGACTGACATGGTCATCCCCCTTCATAAGGGAGGACCTTCAACAGATCCTTGAAACTGCGCACACAGTCTGAATAGTTTTATTTGCAAAGCCATGGAAGGAATTATGGAAATTATCAACAAGAACATAAAAGATGTGGTTGGATCCATTCCAATTTGGTTTTGTCAAAGGGAGGATGTTCTTCATGTTTCACTGTTGCAGTCATTACATTTGGGTAATCTGCTGGCAGATTGCCCTCAGTCGGCCAGAATAACAAAGTCTTGGGTCCTGCGTCGGTTGCTGTCTCCTCTTCCATGACATTAGGTCATCAGGGGTATAAAACATGCAGCGGACTCCATTTTAATCCGTCTTTCTTGCCACACGGTGCCCGAAGCAGAAGCAGTTCGCAAGTGCCGGTCGGCAGACTCCTGAAATTTTCGATGTTATGTGATCCTATCTCGCCTACATTCTGACTGATGGGTTCGGAGCCGATCCCTCTGCTCCGACTCGGCACGCTTATGCTATAGAGCGAGGCCTCTAATTGGCTGAGCTATCTTTATCCCAGGATGCACCACCACTAATCCCCCAGATCTCGTTTGCCGCTTACAGAGCTTGGACGTGGTCTCAACATTGGCTGGGCTAAGTACTATATATTAGGCTTTTTTCCTGTCAGTATTTGCTTCATTTAAACCCAAAAGCTGTTTTAACGGCTATTTTTTGTGTACGAGTGTGTTTCTGACAGTTTGATTGGGATTTTCGTTTATTTTCCTGTCAGAGAAGGTTCCGTTTAAGTTAGAGGGGCCTTCCCCTGTGCTAACTACTACTTTAGTGGTTGTGTGTGGGTCAAGTACCCGTTTGAGTTAGAGGGTCTTGACCCTCCTTGTTTCCCCTTTATCTTTCTCTTAAAAAAAAGTTCTTTAGTTTAAATATTTTTTCTGAGTTAGTGGCATACATATTTTGTTCCTGTGTGTCAAACACTTAAGTTACTGTTGTTGTCTGTTTTTGTAGGATTATGTCTAAAGAACATAAACCCTCCGGGTTTAAAAAGTGCACGAGGTGTGGGTTCAAAATGTCCATAACGGACGACCACTCCTCGTGCGTCTATTGTCTTGGCGCTAAACATCTGCAGGAATCGTGCAGTGTATGCCATGCGTTTTCCTCCAGAGTCCTCCAGGAGAGGAAAAAACAAATTAATCCTCAAAGGATTAATCAAGCCTTCTTTCAAGGAGGCTTTATCTTCCTCTCAGTCTCCTTCTAAAAAGAGGAAAGCGCTGGCTCCGACCAGTCAGTCGGAACCGACGGCTAAGAAAACTAAGCAGACTTCTCCATCGGCTCCACGGACTTCGGAGCCGAGGTCGGAACGGTCTGCCTCGATGCCTCCAGCCTCGACCCCTCTGGTTTCGGAGCCGAGGTCTGGGGCATCGAGAGGCGGGTCACCCTCATCGGCTCCACTGATATTGGAGCCGATAAGGGTCATCGGCTCAGACTCTTCCCCCTCGGAGCCGAAGTCCTTATCGGCACCGAGGGAAATTTCCTTGAAGGTTTCCTCGGAGCCGATAATTGTTGAGTCCTTTCAGAGCCGGTCCCCGAGCCCTTCGGAGCCGATGGAGAAATCGGTTCGGGCCCGATCGGTATCCTCGAGATCATCCAGGATGTCTGATTCGGACATCGACAGGGTGCTCCTTCGACTCTTCCAGTCTCCGGTGTTCCAAAAGATGGTTTCGGCTCCAGCCCATTTGGCTTCGGAGCCGATGGTCCACTCCCCTACTGTACTTCCTCCTCCAACAGCTTCGGCACCGTTGGAGCAGGTGTTGGTGGAACCGGTGGAGGTGTTAGGGTCAGGCCCGACCCTTGCTCCGACTCCGGCTCTTGGGTCGGAGTTCAGTGCACGGACTTCTTCCTTCTGCCCTGGGGGGGAGGCTTCGGGATTGATGCTTTCGGTCCCAAGTCTCCCTCTTGGTGCGTTGGCGGTGGGAGTACCGTCCACTGTCGTGGCCACGGAGGGGGGACCTTCCCAGGATTCTGGTGGTCCCGCCTTCAGGGCTATGAGGAGTGCTCTAGCCAAATCTTCATTGGCTACCTCCACAGTTACCCCAGCTCCTTCCCTACATTTGGAGACAGGGTCATTGGCAGTCCCCTTGTCCGCAGACAGCGGAGCCCCTGGGCCTCAGGTTACCCTCGCTGGGGTTTCTCCCCCTCCTGGAGGTCCTCCTGAAGCCTCTTCGGAAGAACCTCCCAGGAAGAGAACGTGCAAGAGGAAGCACGTCGACTCCCCTGACGAGTCTTTGACATCTGACACTGATCTCGATGATGCAGAGGGGTCCCCCAAGTCGTCCTTGGATGATGTCTCCTTTGCAGACATCCTGGAAGCCCTAAAACAACGAGGCGGCTGGCATTCCAACCCCCCCTCTGCTGATGAGTCGGTGTTCCTGAAGGCCTTCGGGGCTCAGCCCTCCGCCTCCTGGGTGTCTCCGCCCTTCGACGAGCTCTTGGATTTGATCTGTTGAAGGGCGTGGGAACACCCAGACTCTGTGGAACCGCTGCCCGCTCGTCCAAACAAATTTCTTTCGGCGCCCCCAGATAGAGAGTTCCTTACGGAAGGTGTGGCTGTGGATGCTATGGTGGTGGCATCTGCTACCCAGCAAGATGTAGCAGAGGCTTCTACGTCCGTCCATCCTCCTAATAAGGAGTCTAGGAGCATGGATCGGTACGGTAAGCGCACCCTTAGTTCAGCGGCCTTTACTCTGAGGTCTTTGAACTACCTGACGCACTTTACGAGATTCCAGAGGGATCTGATTAAGGAGCTATCCGATACCCTCTTAGGTAACCTGCCTGAGGAGCTGGCCCAGACGGTTGGATCTCAGCTGGCTACAATGTCGTCCATTTCGAACTCGTCCATGAGGCTCATTTCGTATGTGGCCGAAGGGGCGAGTAGAGCGGCGGGTACAGGCATTGCTCTATGGAGACAAGCCTGGCTCCGCCTGTGTCATTTCGCGGAGGCCTTCAAGTCTTCATTCGCCGACGCCCCCTTTGATGGGTCCTCCCTGTTTGGGCCCAAGGTGAAAGACACACTTACCCGCTGTGAACAGGAGGGTAAGACTCTGACTGCCGTAGGGGCACGATTTTCCACTCCCTTTCGGCCTTATCCCAAGGCTAAAAGAGGAAGGGAAGATGTGGTTCAGTAGATCTCAGAAGTCTTACCCCTCTCAGCAGGAAGGTTCCCTCTCCAGAGGCAGAGGAGGGGGAAATTCATCAGGAAGACGCCGTCCCAGAGGCAGCAGAGGCCCTAGCAACACTGGAGACCGCGAGTCCTTTCGTGGCTGTTCAGCTTTTCATAGTCCCTGAGGGATTGCCCGTCTGTGCTGCTCCGGAGCCAGTCGGGGGTCGTTTTTCGAAGCACCTGAAGGCCTGGGAAGGGATCACTCAGGACCGATGGGTGCTTCGAATTATCGCCGGAGGTTACTCCATCCCATTCTGTTGCCCCCCCCTCAGTCCAAGAGAATCCCGGACCCGCCACCCAGTCAACGGGATACCGCAGCCTCAGAAATTTCAAAGCTGCTGCAAAAAGGAGTCATCCAACCAGTCCCCGCAGACCAGATCGGATTAGGGACTTACTCAAGATTCTTTTTGGTGCCAAAAAAGACCGGGGACTTGAGGCCCATTTTGGACCTAAGCAACCTAAACCGTTCAGTCAAGAAGTCCAAGTTCCGAATGGTCACTTTACAAACCATTCTCCCATTGTTGGAGAAAGGTGTTTGGATGTGCTCCATAGACCTCAAGGACGCGTATTACCATATCAAAATACATCAAACGTCCAGGAGACACTTGCGCTTCAGCCTAGGAGGCAGTCATTTTCAGTTCCGCGCTGCCCTTTGGTCTCACCACAGCCCCCAGGGTGTTCACCAAATGCTTGGCAGTAGTGACTGCTCACTTGAGAAGTCTAGGATTCCAGGTGTTTCCGTACCTAGACGACTGGCTCCTAACTGCCACCTCCAAGCATCTACTTCTACGGAGCCTGCAAGCCACAATATCACTGGGCAATTCCCTTGGAATCACCTTCAATTGGCCAAAGTCTGTGTTAAGGCCATCTCAAAGAATAAGATTCATAGGGGTAGAGATGGATTCAAACCAGATGCGGGTCTATCTACCTGCAGACAGAATTCAGACCATTCAAAATCAGGTTCGAGCCTTACTCCCCAGGTCCAAAGCCCCAGCCAGAATGGTCCTACAGCTATTGGGATCGATGTCTGCCACAGTTCTGCTAGTTCCCTTGGCAAGGTTACACATGAGAATCCTCCAGTGGCTTCTTTTAACTCAGTGGTCCTTTCACGAACTCCCTCTCAATCATCTAATATGGATCACAGAATCTTGCAAACGGGACCTTCGCTGGTGGCTAGTGTCTTCCAATTTGGATCAGGGACGACCCTTTGTTCTTCCTCCTCTGGCGGCCACTTTGACCACGGACGCCTCCCAGACTGGGGGGGGGGGGCATTCCCTGGGCAGGTCAGTCCAAGGCAAATGGCACCCGGAAGAGACCCCTCTCCACATCAACATTCTAGAAATGAGGGCAGTACTCCTGTCCCTTCAAGCCCTTCACTATTACCTCCCTCATGGCGTAATTGCTGTTCACTCAGACAACATGTCAGTTGTCTGGTACCTGAACAAACTGGGAGGGACCAGATCCTATCCTCTTTGCAGAGAAGCGATGAGAGTTTGGGAATGGGCAGTCTCGACCAAACGTTTCCTAGTGGCTACTCGCATACCGGGCATGTCCAACGTCATAGCCGGCAGGTTGAGCAGAACCATCCTCTCTCCTCACGAATGGTCTCTGAATATGACAATTACAAGGCAGATTTTCAGCGAATGGGGAGTTCCGTGTTGCGACCTCTTCGCGACTCCTCTGAATGCGAAGTGCAAAGAATTTTTCTTCCTAACCCTGGCTCCGGGGAAGAGCCCCATGGACGCCTTAGTCCATCCTTGGCCAACCGGCCTGCTTTATGCCTTCCCTCCAGTTCCTCTCCTCCCCAGGGTGATTCAAAAGGCATCTCTCTTAGGGAGCAAGATGATCTTAATTGCTCCTTACTGGCCTCGTCAAGTGTGGTTCCCCTATCTTCGCAAACATGCTCTGGAAGGTCCATGGTTCCTGGACCAGATCCCAGACCTACTGATTCATCAGTCGGGACTATTACACCAGTCCCTACACTCCTTAAAATTGACGGCCTGGCTCCTCCTCTTCCGACGATAGTCAGGAGTCGTACACTGGATCCAGATGTTGTGCACATAATATCTTCAGCCCACAAGTCTGCTACAAAGAAACTATATTCTAGCAAATGGAAAAGGTTTGCTATTTGGGCTCAACTCTGGGGCCTGGACCCCATTTCTACTCCCGTGGCAGAAGTACTCAAATTCCTGACCTCGCTTTTCAATCAAGGCTTTTCAGTTTCTACCATCAAAGTACAATTGGCTGCAATTTCTAATTTTCACGAATCCATAGACCCACCTTTAATGAGCAACAGATTGTGTAAGACCCTCTTGAAAGGTGCTGCTCTATTAAGACCTCCGATTTCTCATCCTGCACCTCCATGGGATCTCGATTTAGTATTGCGTGCCTTAACTTCCTTTCCCTTTGAACCGGCAGCTACCTGTGATCTAAAGTTTCTATCATGGAAGACAGCCTTTCTAGTGGCGATTACTTCAGCCAGAAGGGTTTCAGAACTTCAAGCTTTGTCAGTGAAACCCCCGTACTTGGTTTTTCATACAGACAGGGTGTCCCTCAGACCAAATCCTTCCTTTGTTCCTAAAGTTTGTTCTACCTTATGCTTGCAACAATCGTTAGAGCTTCCAGTTTTTTTCCCGAAATACTCCAATAAAGCGGAGTTTATTTTCCACACTCTAGATGTCCACAGACAGTTACATTTTTATTTGGATAGGACCAAACAATCAAGGAAAACAGATCAGTTGTTTGTATCCTTTGCAGAAAACAAATTGGGCAGCGCTGTCACTAAGGTCACTATTGCCAAATGGATCAGGGACTGTATTACTCAAGCTTATTTTTATTCTAACAAAGAGCTTACCACCTCTATCGAGGCTCATTCTACAAGGGCTATGGCTACTTCGGTAGCATTTCATTCTAAGCTTGCTATTGGTGACATTTGTGCTGCGGCTACATGGTCTTCCCCGCACACCTTCATTTCTCACTACAAATTAGATTTGGCATCTAGAGGACGAGCTTCATTTGGTTCCACAGTGCTCAGGAGTGTTTTCCAATGAGCCACCCGGGATTTAGGTGCTAGGGACGCTGTCCCATCAGTCAGAATGTAGGTGAGATAGGATCACATAACATCTTTTAGTCATGTACTCACCATAACTTCAGATGTTTGGGATCCATCTCGCCTACATTCCTAATAACCCACCCTCCTTCCCCCTTCCTTGGAGATCAGAGGATATCAGAAGGTCCGAATCCTGTTTCATCTTGAAACATCTAACAATGTTATATAAACAAGCTGTGCATGTGTGCATGAATGCGGACAAACAAGATCTGGGGGATTAGTGGTGATGCATCCTGGGATAAAGATAGCTCAGCCAATTAGAGGCCTCGCTCTATAGCATAAGCGTGGCGAGTCGGAGCCGAGGGATCGGCTCCGAACCCATCAGTCAGAATGTAGGCGAGATGGATCCCAAACATCTGAAGTTATGGTGAGTACATAACTAAAAGTTTTCGAGTTTCAGAACTGAAGTCTTCAGACTAAAGCTAAGTACCCTGTTGGGGAAACTTTTTTCTTGCTTTTTACCGATGTCAGAAAAAGTTAATAATTGTATTGTGTGGGAAGCAAATACCTCATAAGGATTTCCATTTATACTGTATTCCTTGCCTAGGCCCTGATCACAACGTGCCTGGCTGTCAGTTTTGTGCTAGATTTAACCAACGCACTATTAAGCGTCGGTATATTTTTGCATCAAAGTATTTTGGAAACAGATTTAACTAACCAGAAATGTCGTTGGATAGCAATAAGACTACCAGAGTACATAAAAAACGCAAAGAAAAGGACAGAGAAAGGCAGTTAAGATCCAAAACCAACGGTGAAGCTTCTCTTAAGCCAGTCGCCGATGCTCAGTAAGGTGCTTTTGCAACCCCTGATACCTCACTACCTTCCAGTCACCGACCTTACCGACACCCATGTGGTGTCCGGCATGCTGCAAGATAACTCAAGGCATTGGACCGATGGATGCATCTCCCTCGGATGGGTCTGGAGCTGCTGAGCAGGCACTGGCTTCTGAGGGTGTATTCAGACCTCAACATTTGTATATCAAACAGACAGCTGCAAAACCAAAGACAAAAGCAACTTCTAAAACTAAAAAAAAACGACTCGAGTCATGTGCACAGGCCTCTATGCCTAAAAAACAGATGATCAAAATGGCTGAAGACCTTATTACCTTGATCAGGGATACCCATCCCCCTCCTGATAAGAGGCCTAGGCAAGACACTGATTATGAATCTTCTGATGAGGTTTCTGCTTCTTCTGATTCCTCTTCTGATCAGGAATTATCTATACCTCCCTATGAGGTTTCTGATGCTGAGGAGTCTATAACGTCTGCATCTCCTCCTGAGGATTATTCATTTGGAGAAACCTTTCATACTTTGAGGGAGCATTTTCACTGGGAGAGTCAGGACTTCTCAGAATCAAAAAAGAGACTCTGGGATTTCCTTCTCCCTCAGCACAGGCCTTTAGCCATTCTCCCTGTTTTAGACATTGTGGATGATGTGTTTTCGGAGTCGAGCTTGACCCCTGACTCCCTACCTCCGGCTTCCAGTAAGCCTGACAAATATTACAGGGTCCCTGACTCTCAGAAATTTTTGTTTAGAAACCCTGCTGCTGATCCTGAAACTATTTCACAGGGTCCAAAGGGAGTTTTCTGCAACCTTGGTAATCAGGGCCTTAAACTGTCAGTTTCATATACTTAAGTACCAACAACATGTTATGGGATTGCTGAAACAGAAAATGATGTTGATTTCAGAATGTGCAGAAAATAAAGAATTGCAGAAATTATTGCATGCAGCTGAACAAGTTGGAAAGCATACTTTGCAATGTGGTTTTGATTCCTTAGAGGCCTCCTGCAGGGCCACAGTTACTGGATCTGTGATTAGGAGGCATGCCTGGTTAAAGGAACAAAATTTGCCTGATCATGTTAAAGCTAAATTGCTAGATGCATCTTTACAGCATGATTCTCTGTTTGGTATTAAGGCAGAAGAGGTTTTAAAGAAAGTGGAAGACAAAGCTAAGTCTATGCAAACTGTTAAAGACTTCTTACAAGTGCAGCCACCGAGATTCAGTAGACACTGGCCTACAAAAAATTGGTCCTTTCCTTTGTCAGAGCTCAAAGGGGCAATTCCAGATGCCCTAAGGGTTCCAGATACCAGGCGCAAGATTCATACAGGTCAAAGCAAGGGGGCGCTTCCACCTCCAAATCTGGAGGAGATAAAGCGCAAACCTACAGAAAGCAATCTCAATGACTTCCTTCTGCCTACACCAAGCACTTATCTTTTGGCAGCACCCACAGGGGGAAAATTAGCATTTTTGCTCAAAACTGGCTGTTAATAACCCAGGACAAGTGGGTACTAAACATCGTATCACAAGGATACAGATTCCATTTCCACACTCTGCCAATGGCAAATGGTTGGCCAGATCTGCCAAAAAATCAATGGGCAGAGGCACACAAGTAGGTTACATCCCACATGGATATGGGGGCCATTCAGACAGTACCAGAACAGGAAAAAGAGCAAGGTTTTTACTCAAGACTGTTCTTGGTACCCAGAAAGGACAAAGTCTGGCGGCCAATACTGGATTTATCAATTTTGAACACATACTTGGACATTCCAAAATTCAAAATGCTAACTTTGCAGCAGCTTCTACCCATGCTGGCCAAGAATGCTTGGCTGGTGACTTTAGACCAAAAAGAGGCATACCTGCATGTCCCAATAAGACAATTGTGCAGAAGATACCTCAGTTTCAAAGCTGGCTTAATGCATTACCAATTCTCTGTACTGCCTTTTGGCTTATCTACTGCACCCAGGGCCTTTACAAAATGCCTGGCACCAGTAATTGCATTTTGCAGACACAGAAGTATACAAATATATCCTTACTTGGACAACTGTCTCATTCAAGCAGAGAACAAGGACACTCTTCTTCGACACCTGGCATTTGTGAAAAGACTTCTGACATGCCTAAGGTACACACTAAACGAAAAGAAATCACAGCTGGTACCCTCTCAAAAGATAACATTCCTGGGTGCAAGCTTGAATACAACTGCCCAGATGGCTTACCTCACGCCAGACAAGCAAAGGCAACTGACTACTTACTTCAAACTGATGGGAACAAAAACCCAGTCTTCTGCAAGACAAATTCTGAAGGCTCTAGGCTTCATGGCATCCTGCATCCTACTGATTCCATATGCAAGACTGTATATGAGGAAACTTCAATGGTCCAAAAAAAACATGTTGAGCCAGCAAACTGTGACCTGAAAAAGACATTTAGTAATTATAATAGCATAAAAACAAGTAACCAGACCGGTTTTGGTTAGTAAAAAACACAGCCTTCATCAGTGTGAGCCAGAAAAGTCAAATGCTACTGTTTAAATACATTCAAGTGCAACTCCATTGGTTCATTTTCAAAATTGCTCATTAAGGCCAGGTGGGAATAATCCACCTAACTTTACAATCCGTTTCTTTTTTTTAGAATTTAAAATAGAGTGCCATCCAGTTTTGTTAAATCTGTTACCCTTAACAACATCAATGATCATGAAAGTAAATTTTGCAGTTTTGCGTGCCAAACAATGTTTATGCAAAGCAATGTTAACTTTTTTTTATTTTTGATATTACTTGCATGTTCAGAGATTCTCAGCCTGAGGGTACGAGATGTTTGTCCAATGTAAAAGGACCCACAGGTGCATGTTGCCAAATAGACTAACCAGTCGCTGCTACAATTAGCAAAATATTGGATGTCATACACCATGCCACAATTTTTACTCGTAAATTGTTTAGATTTGGTTACTTTATCGCAATTGATGCAGTGGCCACATGGGAAGCAGCCAATCAGAGGTTCACCAGTCAAGGTGGTTTGTTGTGAGCGTGCCCAGTGTCATGAGTACGTTTGTAATGGTTAAAGCAAGATGCCAAGTTCTTACCTTTACGAAATGAAAGCAGGCATCTGTCTGGTATTATTTTGGCTATTTCTTGATCACATTGTAATATGTTCCAGTGTCTGTGTATGCTGTTGATTAATAAATCAGAATTCCTGGCATAAGTGGTTACAAACCTGATAGTTTGGGGTTCCTCCCTGTTCCGTGGTTTGTAGGTGAACAAATCCTCCCTGTGAAGTGTTGGCCCAATTGCTGGCTTGCAGAACATGTCCTATATGGTATCCCCTGGATCTGAATCTGTTAGTCAGGTCCTGTCTGTGTTCTTGAAAAGAGGCTTCATGGGAACAAATCCGCCTCATTCTTATGAATTGAGATTTCGCGATATTTCTAGCGATGTGAGGAGGATGAAAGCTGGATGCATGGAGGACAGTATTGTATTCGGGGTACTTCCTGAAGACCTGTGTACTTAGTGTGGTCCGATTGTCTGTTGATGAGAACATCAAGAAAGGTGAATGTACTTGCGTGATAGTTTACTGTAAATTCAAGACCCCATTTGTTGTCATTCAGGTAAGATATAAATTCAGCTAGATACTTCACATCTGCCCTCCATTCCATCCAGCAATCATCCAAATAACGTCTCCAGATGTCGATTTCATCCAAATAGATATTGTGGCTGTTATCATAAATGATTTGATCTTCAATGAAGACCATGAATAGGTCAGCATAGATGGGGGCAAAAGACGCCCCCATCGCTGTACCCTTAGTTTGCCAGTAGCAAGTGCCCTGATGAAAGAAGATGTTATTGGTAAGGACATGTCCTGCAAGACTTACCAGGAAAGAATTGAAATCTGGTTCATATAAACCAGCCACATTGAGCCAATGGGCCAGAGCTTCCAAACCTACCATGTGAGGAATGTTGGTATATAGAGCGCTGACATCGTGTGCACATTAGCCACCCAGGCTCCAACTGTGTATCAGAAATGATTTGTAGAAATTCAGTACTGTCCTGTAAAAGGGAAAGTACCCGTAATAATAAAGGCTTCAAATATTTAGTGAGGAATATAGATAGTGATTCCGTGATGTATCCTCTGCCTGACACAATAGGTCTACCTGGTGGATTAACTGGATCCTTGTGTATCTTTGGTAGAAAATAGATGTATTGATTGGCAGAGTCCTGAATTGTTAGCTGCTGTATCACGTTTGTTATAATGATACCTTCATCCCTGGCAGTAGATAGAAAGTCATCAATCTGTTTCTTAAATCTAAAAGTGGGGTTTATTGACATTTCTGAATAATAGCATCTGTCTGAAAGTTGTCTCTTGGCCTCCTTGTCATAATCGGACGAATTCATGACCACTACCGCCCCACCTTTGTCAGCAGAAATGACTGTATCCCTGTTCTGTAATTCGGTGGTTGCCTGTTTCTCACTCAGTGACAAGTTATTGTGTTTGAAGCAAGTATCAGAGCCAGAATAATGCAGATCTTTGAGAATACTGCTCTGAAACTGGTGTACAATGGGATGCATGGAAGGAAGGTATCTTGATTTATGATATAAAAATTTATCAGGATTAGAATTACCATCCAAATCACTAAACTGCAGCTTAAGGTTTAGAATTCTGCAAAAAGACCTAGCATCTTGTGCCAGGACATCCTCAGATACCACAAAACCAGGGATAAAGTAAGACCTTTTTTGAGAATGGACAGGTGTGTGGGTGACGAAACAAAGTCTGATAAATTTAAAACATTTACATTTGCATTCTTTATTTCTGTGTTACTAATTTCAACAGACTTTGAAAGTTGGTGATTTTTCCTGTGTTTTCTCCCCCTCGTTTATATTTTGTCCTAAAGGGACAAATCCCTGCATCCTTTTGGGGGTCAGTGAATCTGATGCTAAGTGTATATCACTGTCTATGCAGGATGATGGGTCATCAGTGGATGAACCATTGTCTGTGGTTCGTTTCCTAAGAATGGACCTGGGCCTTTTTCTATTTGGAGTTCTGGGTTGATTTGGTGTAAATATAACATGTTTATTAGAGTTGCTAAAAGGGTTGGCACCCTGGTAATCAAGCTGATCACTCTGAAATTTTTTAATTTTTCTGATCTTGAGTTGCTCCTCAAGGTTGCTAAGGTCAGTTGCCACCTTATTCAATTGTTTAGTAAGAAAAACAGTTTCCCTCGAATTGTTGTACTTCATTGCACAATTCAGTGACTACATTGATCTCGTGGTCAGCTACTCTATCATGGTACTTGGCCAAAGCCTCAACAAAAGACATGGCGGCCTGTTGTTGTATAGCTGCCCATTGACTATTTAACTCCTCGTCAGCCTCGCCCACAACTTCAATGGTACCTAAAAAGTTTTTGGAGTCAACATTGTCGCAGCCTGGAAACAGTGATTCCTCTCATTCCCTGCCTGCAACAGGAGTTGCTATAGTGGGCAAAGGCATGTCACCAAAACATGTGACTGCCATTCACTCTACCCCCTGCCAGCCAAACCATACCAGATGCATCAGATTATGCCTGGGGGGCCCACATGGCAGGAAGATGCATTCAGGGCATATGGTCACCAAAACAAATGCATCTACATATCAACCAGAAAGAGATGCTAGCTGTTAAAAATGCCCTAACAGCCTTCAAGGACTTACTTAATCCAGGACAACTACTGATAAAGACGAACACCACAGTCAAGTGGTATATAAACAAGCAAGGGGGCACTCATTCATACCCCCTTTGCAGATTAGCCATGGCAATGTGGGACACAGCTTTGACCTACCAAATACATCTTCAAGCTCAATTCCTGCCAGGAAAATAAAACACTTTGGAAGATGTTTTAAGCAGAAACCTTGTGGATCCTCACGAGTGGAAACTAAATCCACAAGTCTTCAGCATGATAGCAGAGAAATGGGGGAGCCCAGACATAGATCTATTTGCCTGTCCTCAAAATTATCAATTGAAAAGATTCTGCACAAGGACTTATAACAGACAAGCATGGAAAGTGGATGCCCTATCCTTCAGTTGGAAAAACCTATCAGTTTACGCCTTTCCTCCTCTGCCTCTTCTCCCCAAGGTCCTCCTAAAAGTCAGACAAGAGAAACCAAAGATGATACTAATTGCCCCGGACTGGCCCCGCCAATACTGGTACCCAATCCTAAGGAACTTGTCTCGATACCCAGCTTGGACCTTGCCTCAAAGACCACATCTATTGTCCCAGTAAAACAATCTGATCCTGCACAGTCAACTACAGACTCTGAACCTGGCAGCATGGCTGATCATGTAGTCATACAAACAACACCTCTCAGTAAAGTTGTGATGGATGTCATTTTTGGAAGCCAGAAGGCCTAGTACTAGAAAATCTTATGCCAACAAATGGAAGAGATTCTGTGCTTGGAATCAAGCACAAGGAACTGATACAGCAGAACCAAATATTCCTCAGATATTGCAGTACTTAACTGAGATGCTTGACAAAGGCCTATCTTTCTCATCAATTAAAATCCATGCATCTGCCATTTCGGCTCATTACAATACAGAACCACCAGTCTTTTCTCATCCAGTAGTATTTTAGAGGAGCCAAAAATTTAAGACCTCCTAGATCATCACCATTGCCTGCATGGGACCTCAATTATGTGTTGGAAAAGCTCACCCTGCCTTTATTTGAACCAGCTACTACTGCTGATTATAAAGTTCTTATCATGGAAAACAGCTCTGCTACTAGCAATTACTTCAGCAAAAAGAGTTTCAGAGCTACAGGCCCTCATGGCTGTAGACCTTTTTATCATATTTTACCCAGACAGGGTATCTCTGAGGACAAATCCTACTTTTATGCCTAAGGTGGTTTCCAGTGTGGCTTTTAACCACGCAATTAATCTGCCAACCTTTTATCCAAATCCACAGAACAAGGGGGAGAGAATTCTGCATTCCTTGGATGTACACAGACAGCCAAGATTCTACTTAAGCAGGACTAAAGCTCTACGAAAAACTGAGCAATTACTAGTGACATATGCTGCAGGATCAGAAGGCAAGGCTATTTCAAAGCAGACAATTTCTAAGTGGATACGCCACTGCATCCGTTTCTGCTACTTTCACCATGGTAAACCTGTGCCCAAGGGCATTAGGTCTCATTCCACCAGAGCTGCAGCTACTTCAGCAGCCTTTCTAAGGGGAGTACCAACCAACGACTAACAAACTAACAAAGACCCTAACAGCCTTCAAGGACTTCATTCATCCAGGACAACTAATGATAAAGACGGACAACACCACAGTTATGTGGTATATAAACAAGCAGGGGGGTACCCACTCTTACCCCCTTTGCAGACTAGCCATGGCCTTGTGGAACACAGCCTTGACTTACCAAATACAGCTACAAGCTCAGTTCCTGCCAGGAAAGCAAAATACTCTTGGCAGATGACCTAAGCAGAAATCTTATGGACCCACATGAATGGAAACTGGATCCATAAATCTTCAGCATGTTGACACGAAAATGGGGGGAGGCCAGACATAGATCTTTTTGCCTCTCCCCAAAACTATCAGTTGGACAAATTCTGCACAAGAATTCATCACAAAAAAAGCTTGGAAAGTGGATGCTGTATCCTTCAGCTGGAAAAACCTATCAGTCTATGCCTTTCCCCCTCTGCCTCTGCTCTCCAAGGTTTTACTAAAAGTCAGACAGGAAAAAACAAAAATGATTCTGATTGCTCCAGACTGGCCTCGCCAACACTGGTACCCACTTCTAAGGAATATGTCGCACCTCCCTCCATGTTACTTGCCTCAGACTCCTCTTTGTCTCAGCAGAGCTATCAAATTTTGCACACTCACCTCCAAACTCTGAATCTTGCAGCATGGCTAATCAATTAATTTCACCAATCGCATCCCTTAGTAAACCTGTGATGGATGTCATTTTGGAGGCTAGAATCCCTAGTACTAGAAAATCCTATGCTGATAAATGGAAGAGATTCTGTGCCTGGAACCAAGCACAAGGAATAAACACAGCAATACCCAATATTCCTCAGATTTTGCAATATTTAGCTGAGATGCTTCACAAGGGCATATATTTTTCATCTATAAAAATACATGCCTCTGCCATCTCGGCTCATTACAACACAGGGCCTCCTCTCTTTTCTCATCCCCTGCTAAAGCAGTACCTCAGAGGGGGCCAACAATTTGAGACCTCCCAGGAGAGCACCAACTCCTGCATGGGACCTTAATTTTGTACTGGAAAAACTCACCCTACCTCCTTTTGAACCACCTGCTACTGCAGACAAAATGTCTTTCTTGGAAGACAACCTTTCTTGTAGCAGTCACTTCAGATAGAAGGATTTCAGAACTACAGGCTCTCATGGCAGTGGAGCCTTTCATTATCTTTTATCCGGACAGGGTGGCCCTCAGAACCAATCCTTTTTTTATGCTTAAGGAGGTATCCAGTGTGGCACTTAACCAGACCATTCATCTGCCAATTTTTTTCCCAAATCCTCAGAACAAGGGGGAGTGGATTCTGCATTAATTGGATGTACACAGACAACTAAGATTCTACTTAAACAGGCCAAAATCTCTAAGAAGGTTTGAGCAACTTCTAGTGGCATTTGCTGCATGGGCAGAGGGGAAGGCTATCTCAAAGCAGACTGTTTCAAAATGGATAAGCCATTGTATTCGTTTTTGCTACATGCACTGTGGTAAACCTGTCCTCAAGGGGATCAGATCCCATTCCACCAGGGCTGCATCTACTTCTGCAGCTTTTCTCAGAGGGGTTCCTACCAGACACATTCTAGAAGCTGCTCCTTGGAGCTCAGTTCATACGTTCACAAAACATTACCATTTTACCTCTATTTTCTAAATCCAGGGTAGGCTTTGCCACTGCTGTCCTGCATGGCCTTATAGCCGCTCCTCATGGTGTAAAATTCCATCCTCCCATCCATAGCTTTGGAATTCTACCCAAATGTAATGACTGCAACAGTGAAACACGAAGAACATCTACATTTATGGTAAGTGTACACAACTGTACTTTATGCTTACTGAATGTGGTGGACTGCTTTGAAAAGGTCACACAGGTAATGGATGAGGGGAAAACTGTATGTACTGTTTACCTAAATCTAGCTAAAGCATTTGATGCAACAGCCCTACTCTGGCACCGTCAGCAAACTTACGGAACTAGGTGTAACCCCTTTATAAATTGCTGGATAGCTAACTGGCTCACTGATAGGACCCAGGAGGTTAGAATTAGTGAGGCTACAGTCCTCAGGCTCTCTACCTCTCATATGTCAAAGGCCTCTGGATAAAGCAAATTTGCAGATTATAGCAAACTGAGCACAGTCATTGAATCCTGCAAGACAGGAGCAACCTTTAGGAAGGTCAAGCACACTTGTCACCAGAGCCATGGCTTAAAACTCAATACCAAGAAATGCATTATAGTACTTTTCGGGGAAGTTGTCCACCCCGAGTAACTATTGTCAGTAAAATACACCTAAAGTTTGATTAGTCAGGAATCTGAGAAGTCATGTAGATAACCAGCTTGTGTCTAAGGTAGCAAAAAAAAATCCTATGTTCAACTTATAAGCAAGGGCATGGTATCTAAGTTCAGAGGTCAGCATACCACTGTACTCAGCCCTCATTGGACCCAGCATAGAGTATAAAGCCTCCTTTGGTATGTACCTGACCAGATGCATGCTGCAGAGGCAGGGATGGTCCACAAAAGCTCTTTATGACGAGTTTGTGTCCCTTCAAGCTTTTGAGTATGGCTCATCATCCTGGGTGGTCCCACCTCTAGACTCTTTAGTAGACCTTGTTCAGAAGGCTTATAAGTTACCTGATGTGGCAGAGCTCATACCTTTGAATAAATAAATAAAAAAGACAGTATTGATCACCCCAAAGAATGGGAAACTTTGATCTAAAGGCCTCTGTGTAGATGCCATGGTGGTAGCATCAGCCACAAAGAAACTATCTGAGGAAAGTTTTTGTGTCCACCCCACACCTGATTAATTTCCAGTGAGAATTGAGCTTTCCAAGTCACTTTCGGGTAGCTTACCTTTGGACCTCCAAAAACGGTGGATGCCCAAATGTCTAACCTGCAGTTTACATCAGATGTGGCCATGCAACTGTTACCAAATGCAGCTGATACCTGTACCAGCTGCCCTTGATGTGCTACTGTGAGTTGCCATGCCTGGATGCAGCTATGCAACTTCACAAGAGCTTCAAGGTATCCTTTGTCAATGCCCCCTAGAACAGTTCCATCCTGTTTCGTCCTAAGGCAATGGAAATACTTACCAGGAAGTGAACAGGACAGTAATACCTCGTTTGCCATAGGTTCTGTTCTTCTTACTCAAAGATCCTTTGAGAAGTCAGAGGAGGTAGAAAATGTGGTTCAAAAAAATCCCAGGGTTTTCACAAAGACACTCCTAGAGATGGACTTTCCCATACCAGAGGTGGAGGGAATTCGAACGTCTGCCGACTGAGAGGGAGATGTGGACTGCCGAACAAGATTTCAGTGGTTCCTTCACTGAGAAAACCTTTCCATCGTCCCTGAATTATGACTTAATTGTTGCACCCTGGTGATGCAACTTTACACCCTTCAGCTCGGCAGACCATAAAATCCAGTTCATGGGTGCTAAGTACAATTACCAGAGGTTATACAATACTATTGTCAACTCCAAAGAAAACATCAAAGATTCCCAATACACCATGCAATCGGTTGTAGTCTGCAGCAGAAGTCTTAATGCTGCTCACCCAGAGTGTCATCCAGACAGTTTTCCAAGACCATTTAGGATCCAGAGTATATTCCAGCTTCTTTTCAGTTCTATAAAAGACCAATTGTGGATCTCTGCTGTCTAAATCAGTGTGTCAAAATTCTTGATGGTCACGTTACAGTCCATACTACCTCTTTTGAGGAAGGACGATTGGATGTACTGTATTGATCTCCGGGATGCCTATCACATCAAGATCCAAAGGTGCTCCAGGAAATTTGTCAGTTTCTGGCTGCTAGCCAGTCACTGTCACTTCAGAGCACTGCCATTTTTTTGCCACAAGCCCCCCAGGTGTTGACCAGGATTATGGTAGTGGTGATAACTCCTCTACATCTGCAGGGTATCCAAGTTTTCCCATACTTGGATGATTAGCTCCTAACTGCTACCTCCGAGGATCCACTACTGCCAACACCATACATTCCTTCTCCAGTTAACTGTCAGCCACATGAAGACCAAACTGCCTCCCATGCAGAACATAGAATTTATAGGATGTGTGACACAGTCCAACAAATTGGAAAACTCCCTGTTGCAAGAGTCCAGTAGTTAAGACTCAAGAGCTCCTCGGGTGATGTGAAATACATGTCCCACAGGCAAGACTCATTCTCAATCTTAAGGCTAATGGCCTCTATTGCATTGGTCCCATTAATGGTTACAGAAATGTAATTATCTTCACACCAGAATCTGCTTACTCAAATATGCAGGAGGCACACAAGTTGGTAGATTATATCTGACAGTAGTACAGGGGATACCCTTTTGCCAATGTGCTCCCAGGGCCACAGTCACCAGATGCTTCCCTTCTCAGGTGGGGTGGGGGGGCTTTTGAAAGGAACACATTTCAAAGGATGTGGTAATCAGTGGAGGCCAAACTTCACATCAGTGTCTTGGAGATGAGAGCAGTCCTCCTAATAGTGCAGGTTTTTCTGGACAGTCTACCAAGGGGGTGATTTCCATTGACACTAACAATGTCTGTGGTATGGTACATTAGAAAGCAAGGTGGAACAAGTCTGGCAATGAATGATGTATTCACACTCCTAGGATATCAAATATACTAGCGAACAGGTTGAGCAGGAGTATCCTGTTACCTAACGAGTGGTCTGTCAGACAGTGGCAGAGATCTTGGGGCCAACCTTGCTGCGACCGCTTTGCTTCCTGCATAAACAAATGCAGCAGTTATTTTGCTGTCATCCCTCCACAGGGATAGTCACCAAGAGATTGCCTAATCCCACATTTGGCCCTTGGCCGCCTTTGTCGTCCCGCCTATTCCTCTTATGAAATTTGTTCATAATGCAAGGTGCAGGACCAGAGTAACCTCATTGCCACTATTTGCCCCCCTGCAGGTTTGGTTCCCCTTCCTTTGGCCTCAACTGCTGCAACCACCATGGGTACTGGATCCCATGCCGGATCTACTCATTCAGCCATCTGGGATGCCTCTACGGGACCTGAAACTGTGACCGCATGTTTTCTCCCATTATAGTAATTTGTGATGCCAGGCTTGTCTTCAGTTGTTCATATAATTTCTTTAAAGGAATCAACCAAAGGAATTACAAGAGCAAATTTCTGTTTGGGCATCCTCGAAGGGTTGTGACCCATTCCCAGTCCAACTTCTAGCTGTGTTAATTTTATTTTAGAACTTTTTCCTGCGAGGTTCCAGTTAATCTACTATAAAAGTCTAGATGGCCACCATCTCATTTTCATATAGGACATGATTCATCTGTCTCATCACGTGGGGGTAACCAAAGCTTTCCTTAGGGAAATGTTCTTACTGAAACGGGTCTATATTAGAACACCGACAAATGGCCTAATCATCGAAAATGCAGGTGATAGAAGTGTGTTTTGAGAGATTGCGGTACAGAGATCAGAAATTTTGCCCTTTTCTTACTGTAGTGCGATCTTGGAGTTGGTATATATAATTAGCAGGGGGTGTGGGGGGGATGCTTAGCCCCCCACAAAATTGAGTCCTGTCATCTGCATTTTCAATGATTAGGGTGTTTAACGTATTTGTCAATGTTCTAATGTAGATCCTATTGAAACACCCTGTTTTGAGATCCAGTCCCACCATGGGATATCAGTTTTTCTGTAGTCATTGACTCAAAAACCCTTTGAACCTGGATCATTTGCAAAAAGAGTACCTATAGGTGACCTCTGTGCAGCAGCAACTTGGTCAGCAGCTCACACTTTTATATCTCATTACAAAGTTTGTGCAGTCTAAAGCTCGTGCATCCTTTAGTTCTGCCATTATCAAGAATGCTGTTGATTCCACCCAGGCCCTTTTAAGTAGCTTGGGAATCGTTCCCAAATGTTGAATTTGATGAAAATAGGCAACATTGGATAGAAAAGTTATGTTCTTAACATAATGATGGATCCTTGTCCTATTTTTAACTGGTTCAAAATCTCTTTCCCCTTCCAAACTGCTGTTTTACATTATTACATTATTTGGGGCTTGATCAGATCTTTACTGGATCCTTTGTTTTCTATTCCATATCTCATTCCATAGCAGAGAATATTGTGGACTACCTCTTTATTCCACTTTATAGTTATTAGGGATATGATGAAAAAAGCAAGCTCAATCTGAGGTAAGCCGGCTAGGAAGAGAGAATTGTGGGTAGGGGAGGAGTCAGAGCTCTTGGATCCAGTACTCTTGTGTAAGGCACCGAGGTCACATTTGATAACCCAAATGTTGAACCAGATGAAAATAGGACAACACAGATGTATTACTATGTTAAGTACATAACTTTGTTACTCATACTTTTGTTAATTATTCGTAGACAGAAGTTACCTTTTGGTTTGTGCCTGTGTTGAAGTTAATGCATTCAAAAATGGTATAATTTGCATTAAAATTCATATATTGTATAGCTTTTGCTTTGGTCCCTTGTAAAGAAAGTTTGCTGCAATCAAAATACTGCACACGTTCCTATGCTTTGGGTACATGGTGGGCTTGTGTGACTGCCTAAATTGACATGTATTTGTTTCTTTACCACCCAAGCTGTCTAATGAATAATGTCCCTAATAAAAAGGTGTAATGTATCTATGCAGATATTCTTGCGTCTTCACTGAAAGAGAACAGTAATGTCATTTTTCCCACCACTGTACATGTTTGCAGAATAGTAAGCAGTATAGTCAGCTTAGGGATCTGTGTGGAATTGCTATCTGTATTAGGTCATGATTTTTGTTTTTGCTTTTATATCAGCATAGAATACACATGCATCACTGACGAGACATTTTTTTGTTTAAGGTTTTTCACATGCATTGAGAACTGCCTGGTTCTCTGGTGACAAACTGCCTCATTGTGATTGCACCTTGTGTATATCCCTTACAGTACTTATAAAAAGTTAAGTAATCCTTGGTCCTAAAATTTGTCTCTTGCTGACACATTTTCAGCATTTGCGTTCATTAATGTAATGCTTAACTGTTTTAGGCAGCATGGAGGACAGATTGAAGATCTTTGAAGAAGCATGGCTGAAGTATCCAAAAGGATTAGTACCCAGACGACTGCCTTTAAACTTTTTAGTTGGTGAGTGACTTAGGTTGCTAACAAACTGAACTTGTTTTCAGAGTTTCTGTATGTAGGTAAATTATAGACTGTTCTTACAAATTCATAGACCAAAGTCACGTCATATACTTGACATCTGCTAATGGTACATATAGGCTTATTTAATTACTTGCCACAGTTTCACGTTTGCACCTTTTTCAACTCATTTAGAGTCCGTATGAGTTTTTAATCTTGCCTGTTTAGTTTAATACTACTAACAGGACTACATGGAGCCAGTCACTGTGACTTGCCACCCCTCTCAACTGTGTCTGTTTTGGAGGTGCATGTATATTTTCAGGCCTTATTTTTACCCCTTTGTGAGATCACCATTTTTCAAGGTGTGTTGTTTTCATGCCTGCTTTACCATTCACATAATTTTCTAACCCCCCCCCCCCCATCACAATTTGAAACTTTTAATTACATAGGAAATTGGGCTACATGACCAACATACTGGTGGCAACTGTAATTTAAAGAAAGAGGGCTTAACATGTTACATCTCCCTTTTTTCAGAAGCAAGAACAAACTGTGAGGTAGACTTCTGCAGTGCCATTCATTACAATGCAGGTTTGTGTCTGAAATGCTTACATTTTTGTCAGTTTCATTTAATTTTTCATAGTGTCCCACAATCCTAGTAAAAATGGGAAGAGATGTGTGCTATTTGCTATTCAAATGTTACGCTTGGGTGCTTATTTCCTTTAGGTCTACCTACTTTTCCAGAGCCTTTACACTTATTTCATTGCCTGCAAGTTGAGAAGTATGGTGTTAGCTCTGTGCTCCTTTCCCTGGCAATATGGCAACATGACTGTAAAGGATGGAAAAATTACATGCCGGAAAAGGCCTTACATCAAAGTTGTCTAGAAGGTTTAATATTCAGTTCATTAACAGCCACTATTTGAGAAACTCAAAACCATAGTGTTCACGTGTTTAAAAAATTACAGAGCATTTGTAGTGCAGAGTTTGAGTTAACTTGCCCACCTTGGAGGACCTGTGATCCATATACTGTTTTAGCATTTATCCCCTTCTGCTTTTAATTTAGCAGTTCATATGACTGCAGAATGTTTCTAAGGTTGCCGCTTTGCATTTCTTTAAGGCACGTAATGAGAGTTACTTTGAAATATAGGGCTTTTTTATTTGCTAGCAGCTTTTCGGGTAAGAGTTATAGTAGGTCATTTGGTAGTGGATGTTTAATTCAATAACAGCTGCATTAATAAGGTACATGTTTTGGTAACTGTACATGACAACACATGGCCTCTGTTTATCCATTTGTATCTTCAGATACTTTTTGACTCCATTTCAAGTACTATTAAAATGCAGTCAGTTTAGATTGTTGTATCGTTCCCTGCTGTAGCCACAGGCAGACTTCAGTCAGCAATTTCACCGTCTCTGGCAGGTATGAACCATCCTGGTAGTTCGCCATTTTGTACATCATTAATAGAGAGCAATAAGGTAAGTGTCCAGTTTCCTAGAGAACAAAAATCTGTTTAGCCTGATTCCTTCTCAGTAAATCCTCCCCTTGGCTCAGTTGCTTCCAGTGAAGTGGTTCTCTCTTTATTTTCAACCAACAAGAAACCATTGGATTAGATCCCCCAGGCATGAATCCTTGACTAACTCCCTCTTATGTTTCTCAAGTTCTGTAACCCAAAACCCTACAGGTTAAGTTTGCTTATCTCCTTTAGAGTTGTATTCCTTTAATATGTTACCAAACTTTAGCTGTTTGACTTTCCTGCCTGTAAAGAATAAACAGATCTCTCAGGGTAAGGTACCTACTATGTCCCCAAACGAAAAATGTCAATATCAAGGTGCAGGTACTCCACGACTATCGAAGCCAACCATCAACCAAAAAAGCAGAAAAACAATAAAAAATGTTTTATATTGAACAACAAAAAAATGTATTCTATGGGTTGTTAGCGCTTTCACGTCTACTCTGGACGCTTCTTCAGACTTTGATCTGAAGAAGCGTCCAGAGTAGACATGAAAGCGCTAACAACCCATGGAATAAAGTTTTTTTGTTCAATATAAACATTTTTTTATTGTTTTTCTGCTTTTTTGGTTGATGGTTGGCTTCGATAGTCGTGGAGTTACCTGCACCTTGATATTGACTTTCCTGCCTGTGTTAATGACGTATACTTCCATCCTGAATGATGGTTATTTTGCACTGAGTAGGTCAGTCTGAATTAGATTGCTGTATAGTAATCCTGCATATTAGAAACTACTAAATCCAACTAGTCTTTTGGAAGAATGTTTATACCGGCTTACTCTCTGGTTCTTTTCCTTCCTAAAGGAAATTATTAATCTCAGTCTCCACAATGATTCAGAACTTCTGCTTCATAAAGGAATGCTTCTCCATTTGTATTGTCTGAGGAACCATGAAAGTTTTACAGCTTGAATTTAGTTTTCCAAAGCTTGAACTAGCATTTTCCAGTTTTTATTTTTTTAAGGATCTTACTCTTTCATCCCATGTTTCTTGAGGTGGATCTTCATTTCCAGTCAACTACACCCCCTAAATATTTTGTTTTAAAATGCCCCTATAAATATAGAAATTGTATTAAATTATAAGTGGTGTTACAGTTTAAGGGCTTTAGTTTTTTTGTTTATTCACTTCTTACTCATGTAATGTAATGGCAGTCTCGAAATATTAAAGAGAATCTGGAGGTCACTGTCTTGTTGGGTAGAAAATTCTATTAGCAAATGCTAGTTTTTCTTTCTTAATGCCCCATGCATATCTTTAGATATAGCTTTCTTATTTTCCTCCCTAGTGGTTCTAGAGAGCAAATAGTAATGATGGACTTAAAGCAAATGGCATTCTTGCACAATCTTTTCAGCTTTGCTTCGGTTCTCAAGTGTAGTTGAATTAACAGGTTTATAAATATTGGAGAAGCCAGGCTTCTAAAAAACTTCCCATATGTAGTTTCTGTGAAATGTCACGCACCTTTTCTGCATCATGATTCACCAGTACAAGGGGAGTGTCCTCTGCTTGTGCCGTAACGGAAGAAGGGGGGTTTGTAATATCACATCTGTGTTCTTGATAAGTCACACTGCTCTGAATTAGACTGTGCATTAGTTTAGCTGCCCTCTTTACTAAAACTGATGAAGAGCGTACATTTATAATTGAATATAGAAATTGTGTCTATATGAGAGTGGATTTCTGTTTTCCCTTGATGTTGTAAAACAGGTAAGACTGCCTTATTCCCAGGGCTTTGGAATGATCCCCTTGAGAGCTTCTTTTTAAGCAGGGTTGATCATATTTCAGTTTCAGCTCCCCCCCCCCCCCCCACACACACACACACACACACCAGTTTCAGATGTTTTGGAAGTCTATCAGATCCCCTGTGATTTGCCATCTACCTGAATACCAAATCTAATTTTAATGTTTTCCAAGTAATAGGTTTCAACAAATCTTTAGTCTCATTTTTACCCAACTTTGGCTAGGTTACATCTGCTAAAATTGTGCTACTTTTCTTCCCAGTATATAATCTGTTTTTTCTTACTGTACAGCTTACTATACAGTGTCTGATAAATTCTTCAAGGTACTTGAAATCTGAAGCAGAATCCTTATGCATTTGTCCTATGATGACATATTTATCCCCCTCACTACTTTTTGAGACCTCATCTTGTATAATAAGTTTCTCCAGGTTTTGTGTTTTTAAACGGTTTAATGGCAGTTTGCCAGCGTTCATATATTTCCTATAGATGGTCATTTCTTTTTTTTCCCTGTAATACACTTTTTTCCTCCTTGTGAGACTGTCACATGACCTCCCTTACTTGCAGTTCATTGTTTTCCCAAATTAACTTGGTTATGAGCTTTCTATTTTATTAACTTGGCTCCCTTTCATTCAAGAGCTGCCCCTCAACTCTTCCTTCAGTTTGTTCCCTGTTGTTGAGATGCCCTTCTGTTCTCAAGTGGCAGTATTCTGTAAGCTTGGGATGTGAGTGTGTTCAATCTCGCCGTTTGTTCTTACACCTGGGTTCGGAGCCGATCCTCTGCTCCGAGTCGGCCGCTTAGCAAAGCTCTGCATTGAGAAGAAGCTCGAGACCAACCTTTCTCCCACAATTCCCTCTGCCCTTACCTCAGATCTAGTTTGCCGCTGCAACTGCACATCATTTGAAGAGCTCTGAGCCAACTTCAGATGAGATTTACCTTTTTTCTTCTAAAAATTTGATCTAAAGTTGTTAGATTGTGACGTTTATTTGTGTGTGTGTGTGTGTATGGGTCTTCGGTTCCGATTGACTAAATCATTAGTGTTTTAAAACAGTTTTGTTTAGTTAGGATCCTAGGGCCTACCCCACTCACTAAATTTCAGATTTGACTATTAAAGTTATTACTTCAGAACATTATTTCTTGGCCTTTGGCTAAGATTAAGTGTATTGATAGTAATTTTACTAGTTATTGTGACTTTTTTGGCTTTGACATGTCTGACAAGGTTAAGTCAGGTTTTAAAAGATGTCAGTTCGGACAGAAGATGTCTGTCACAGACAACCATAGCTCCTGTGTCTACTGTCATGGCCCTCTCCATCTTCAGGAGGACTGCTCCATATGTCACTCCTTTAGTGGAAGGGTCATGACAGATAGGCACAGGAAGCTTATGGACAGGGGTCTTCTGAAGCCTGCTTTTCAGGAGGCTTTAGATAAGTCAGACCAGACTTCTAAATCTTCGAAGGAGTCGAAGAGTTCGGAGCCTACGTCATCGGCTCCAAGTTCTTCTTTTGAAGTTCGTTCACCGGTTCCACAGGCTTCGGGGCCGAGTATCGAACTAGTGTCTGTCACCGAGCCTCGAGTCTTGGAACCGGTGACAGAACTGCCACCTCCTGCTCTTGAGGTCGGCACCGTCTTCGATTTCTTCGACATGGTCTTCCAGGCCCCTCTCCGACACAGACGTAGACCGTGTGGTGCAGAAGCTGATGGAGAACACGGCCCTGTCCAAACTTATTGCAGTCTCCTCTCAGTTGGTGTCGAGACTCGAAGGCCTTCCCTTGTCTCCATCTGATCCTCCTCCGAGGCCTGTTCAGCCCTCGGAGCCGGGAGACGCTGATTTGTTGATTGTAGAGCCCTTGGTGCCGGAACCGTCTCTTTCTCGGTCGGCACCGTTAACCTCGACTCCGTCGGAATCTCTCCCAGACTCGCGGAGCAGACTATCTATCCTTCGTTCCGGGACCGAGAGCCGAACCGATGTTTCGGTGCCGACTCTCCCTCTCGGTGCCTCGGCATGGATCACCTCGGCTTCGTCCTCGGGATCTGTGCCCTTGGCTTCTGCGTCGGAGATTCCTCCGCGTTCTTCGGAACCGGGGGATTCTTCGGCTCGGGGTCCGGGGGCCTTCAATCTTATGAGGAAGGTATTGTCTTCCCAGACAACTACCTCAGCAGAAGCAGTGTCTCCCTTCCATAAAGGCCCGATGTCCTCTTCTGCACCTACGGCTACTCAAAAGCGTCTAGCACCAGTGTCTCAGCCGCTCCCAGAGGGAGCCCCTCTTCCTCGGAGGCTTCATGGGATGCCCCCCGAGGAAGTCCCGAGGAAAAGATTGTGTAAGAGGAGGCACTTGGATTCTCCACAAGAGTCCTTAACATTGAACACTGACTTGGATGAGTCAGAAGGGTCCCCAAAATCACCCTCGGAGGATGTCTCCTTTTCTGACATCCTGGAGATCCTAAAACAGAGAGGTGATTGGCAAGCCCTACCCCCTTCTGAGGATGAGTCAGTCTTGCTGAAGGCATTCGGTGCTCGCCCTTCTTCCTCCTGGGTCACTCCGCCCTTCGATGAGTTAATGGATTTGATTGCTCGAAGGGCGTGGGAGACAGCTGACACAGTGGAGCCAGTTCCCAGAAAGCCTAATAAGTATATTACGGCCCCTCAGGATAAGGCATACCTCACAAAGGGAGTTCCAGTGGACGCTATGGTGGTGGCAGCTGCCACTAAAAAGGAGATGTCTGAATCTTCCTCATCTGTCCATCCGCCTAACAGAGATTCTAGGACCATGGACAGATATGGGAAGCGCATTTTTAGTTCAGCGACTTTTTTTCCATGCGATCGCTGAACTATTTGACACATTTCACGCGTTTACAGAGGGATCTAGTCAAAGAGTTGGGAGATACCCCCCAGGGTACTACAGATGCTGCTGTTGCAGATAAGGTTACAGCACAGTTCAATACCCTTACATCAATTGTAAACTCGTCCATGAGTCTCATCTCGTATGCAGCCGAAGGGTCGAGTAGGGCTGCGGCTTCAGCGATTGCTCTCCGTAGACGATCCTGGATGTGCTTATGCTCCTTTGCGGAAGCCTTCAAGTCTTAAATTACTAACGCCCCTTTTGATGGTGCCACTCTCTTTGGCCCCAAAGTAAAGGAGACCCTTACCCGGTGTGAGCAAGAGGGAAAGACTCTGTCTGCTGTCGGAGTCTGTTTTTCCTCCCCATCCAGACCGTACCCCAAAGGGCAGTGAGGTGGAAAAATGTGGTTTCGTAAACCCCAGGGTTCTTTCCCAAGCACACAGGGTGATGCCCCCTCCAGAGGCAGAGGGGGGGGCAGAAGTGGAAGACGTCGCCATGGCGGCAGAGGGGGTCCGCAAAACCAAGGCGACAGGGATACGGTCCCTGGGAAGCCTTTCCAGCACTCCTGAAGGGAGGCCCGACTGTCCTGCTCTGGAGGCAGTCGGGGTCGCTAGCTTTATACCCTCAGGCCTGGCAAAGTCTTACCTCAGACAGATGGGTAAAAAGCATTATTACCAGAGGTTACAAAATTCCATTTCTATTTCCCCCATTACCGCAGAAAAGATTCCCAGATGTACCGCCCCATCTGCGAGAGCCTGCAGCTATAGAAATTTCAAAGCTGCTAGAAAAAGTCATCCAACCAGTCCCGGCGGACCAAAGAGGATTCGGAACTTACTCAAGGTTCTTTTTAGTTCCAAAGAAGACAGGGGACTGGAGGCCAATTCTGGACCTAAGCAAGCTCAATACCTTTGTGAAGAAAGAAAAGTTCCGGATGGTCACGCTTCAATCGATCCTTCCATTCTTACAGAAGGACGACTGGATGTGCTCAATAGATCTCAAGGACGCATACTACCACATCAAAATGGCCAGAGCGTCCAGGGATCACTTGCGCTTCAGGCTGGGAGCCAGTCACTATCAGTTTCGGGCCCTGCCCTTTGGTCTAACCTCAGCCCCCAGGGTTTTCACCAAATGCATGGCAGTGGTAGCGTCTCACTTGAGACGCCTAGGATTCCGGGTGTTTCCATATCTGGACGACTGGCTCCTTACTGCCACCACCGAGCGTCGACTGATATAGGCCAGGGATTACACACTCTACCTTTGTGTTCTACTCGGAATTTCCATAAATTTCGAAAAATCTGCCTTACGGCCGTCACAGCATATCTCATTCATAGGAGCAGATTTGTATACCCGTTACTTGATTCTAAGACTTCCCCCAGAAAGAATAGTCTCTCTACAAAATCACATATCTCTACTCCTGTTGTTCAAGAAATCCCCAGCCAAACTGGTTCTGAAAGTCTTGGGACTCATGTCAGCTTCCCTCATTGCAATTCCCTTGGGCAGACTACACATGAGAGTTCTTCAATGGCTGCTGTTCGCACAATGGTCATTCCAACAGTTACCGCTGACACACGAAATTCACATCACAAACACCTGCAAGACACACCTGTCTTGGTGGCTACAGAATTGCAATCTCATCGGTGGCCGGCCGTTTGTGCTACCCCAACAGCTACAGTGACCATGGACGCTTCCCTGATAGGGTGGGGGGGGGCATCTTTCAGGGACAGACAGTCCAAGGCGAATGGACCAATCTAGAGTACAACCTGCACATCAATGCTCTGGAGATGAGGGCAGTGTTTCTAGTGTTGCAACACTTTCCTCCCCTTCTACCTCTAGGGACCATTGCAGTTCAAACGGACAACATGTCCGTAGTCTGGTACATAAACAAGCAAGGGGGAACCAAATCTTACCAGTTATGCAGAGAGGCCATGAGAAATTGGCAATGGGCAGAGTCCACGGGTCGCTTTCTGATAGCAACGCACATCCCGGGGTTATCCAACGTCATAGCGGACAGGTTGAGCAGAGCCATCCTGTTACCTCACGAGTGGTCCCTCAAACAGACAATAGCGGACAGAATATTCCACAAGTGGGGCCAGCCTTGCTGCGATCTGTTTGCGTCTCCAATGAACGCCAAATGCAGAAGCTACTTCGCCCTGTTACCCCCGCCAGGGGAAGTCCCCAGGGACGCTCTGATTCACGATTGGCCCCCGGGTCTCCTGTACGCCTTTCCCCCTATACCTCTGATACCGAGATTTCTCCAGAAAGCCAAGAATCTCGAAAGGACCGTAATTCTCATTGCCCCATTCTGGCCTCGTCAAATTTGGTTTCCCTTTCTTCAAGCACACCAAATACGGGAGCCCTGGATCCTGGAACTAGAGCCAGATCTATTGACCCATTCGTCAGGGGCTCCCCACCCGTCGCTCCTGTCCCTCAGATTAGCAGCTTGGCTGCTCCGCTTCCCTTCTTAGCCAGGTCTGATCTTCTTTCTCCTGCAGTTCAGAACATTCTAGTAGCCTCTCATAAAGCTTCCACTACAAAAATTTACACTAGTAAGTGGAAGCGTTTTGTATACTGGGCAACTGCACAGCATTTAGATCCCTTAATAGCCCCACTAAACAAAGTTTTAGAGTTTCTATCCATGCTATTTCACCAAGGAGCTTCTTCTGCCACCTTGAGGGTTCAGTTGGCTGCTATTTCCAACTTTCATGTAAGGGAGAATGGAGCGCCTATTATGACTCATAGGTTTTGTAAGGCCTTTCTAAAAGGATCCTTTCATCTTAGACCACCAGTCAGGTTTCCTACAGCTCTGTGGAATCTAAACCTTCTCTTATCCCAACTAATGCTACCACCTTTTGAACCAGCCTCTTCCTGTTCCTTAAAGTTTTTGTCCTGGAAAACTCTCTTTCTAGTAGCTATCACATCAGCCAGACGAGTGTCAGAACTTCAAACTCTTTCCATTAAGCTCCCATATTTAATTTTTCATCCGGATAGGGTATCCTTACGCACCAACCCTTCCTTTCTTCCCAAGGTTTGTTCAGTCAACAACATTAATCAATCCATTGAACTCCCCACCTTTTTCAAAAAACATTCCAATAAGCTGGAATATGTGTTACACAAGTTGGATGTTCATAGACAACTCAGATTCTATCTAGATAGAACGAAGGATCACAGAAAAGCAGACCAGCTCTTTATAGCCTTTGCGGACAACAAAAAGGGCATGGCAGTGACGAAGCGTACTCTCTCCAAATGGCTATCTGATTGTATTACCTTTGTTTATACGGCTGCTAATCAAAGTTTGCCCACCAAACCGAAAGGACATTCTACTAGATCAGTCTCTACATCTCTGGCTCATGCAGCCCGCCCACCTTTGGATACTATTTGTGCGGCCGCCCCTTGGTCTAAACCACATACGTTCATCACTCATTACAAAGTGGATAGGATTTCCAGGGACAGGGCAACCTTTGGTTCCACCGTGCTCAGGAGTGTTCTTCCGTGAGTCTCTCAGGGTCACGGAGCTAGGGACGCTACCCAGGTGTAAGAACAAACGGCGAGATTGAACACACTCGCATAAAGAAGTTATGTCCTTACCATAACGTTCCATGTGGAGTGTTCATCTCGCCTTTGTTCTTACATTCCCACCCTCCCACCCTCAGGTCAGGAAGAACGTCCGGTTTAGAGGTCTGGTTTGGTTCTCCCACTACTGATTTCTCTCTGATGTCCTTCAAGGATGCATCTGCAGTCCTAACATATGGGTTGTCCTGCCTCAGGCAGCCCTTAGGTCGGCCGGATTCCAAAGTCTGGGTCTGGCCTCGGCTGATGTCGCACTTCACCCAACGTCATAACTGCTGTTTATTGGGTATAAAGGCATCAGCCGACGCCATTTTCCTCAGTCTTTCTTGCAGCGCGGTGCCCGAAGCAGAAGCTGTTCGCAAGTGCCGGTCGGTCAGATCCAGAGATTTCTACTACCGAAGACTTCTAAAAAGCTAAGTACCCCGTTGGGGACTCTTTCTTGCTTCAGCCGATGTCAGACAAAGTAAATAATTGTTTAACTTGTGCGAAACAAATACCTCATAAGGATTTCCACTCTTACTGCCTTCCTTGCTTAGGCCCAGACCACGACGTATCAGCTTGTCTAGCCTGTGCTTCCTTCAACCGACGGACACTTAGACGTCGGTCGGAGTTGCAGAGGAGTTTTTTGGTCCCGCTTTTGCATACAAAATGCCGTCGGAGACTCCGACTACTCAATTAGCTAAAAAACGCCAGGAAAAGGACCGACATTCGCGGCCCGCGGTTTCAGCTGAAACCACGGTTAGGCCAACCGCGAATGTCTCTGTTTCGGCTGAAACCGAGCCCCCGGTTCTTCCTTCGGCCAAAAGCATGCTTCCGATAGCCGAGGCCTCACAGAGCATGGCTGAATCTGCTACTGAATTTACTGCTGCAGAAGCAGCCACCCAGGATTTATCAGACACTATTCCTTTAGACATAACTACCCCTGCACGTGGGGCTGCTAGACCCCCTGCTTCCATGTCTATCAAGGCTTTTGCCAGGGCTAAGGCAGCTAAATCTTCTAAGGCCTTGCCTGCCAAAACACCTTCACATAGGCCTACCTCTAGTTCCCAAATACTCAGCCTGGCTGAGGATCTCATTTCTTTGATCAGAGGATCCCAACATCACCCAGACAGGGCTTCTCAGGCCCCTCCAGACAAGAGGCCTAGGACTGAACCCCCGGAACCTGTATCTACAGATTATTCCTCGGATGACTCAGACCTTTCAGACCCTCACGAAGGCCCATATTCTCCTTATGAGGATTCTGATGCAGAAGACTCCATTCCTTCTGCTTCTCCTCCTGAAGAATTTTCCTTTGGGGAAACTTTGCATGCTATGAGGGAACACTTCCAATGGCAGGGTCAGGATTTTTCAGATTCAAGGAAAAGGCTAAGGACTTTTTTACACTTGCCACAACATAGGCCTTTAGCCATTCCGCCAGTACTTACAGTTGTTGATGATGCATATAATGATGCCTGTACTGCTCCTGATTCTCTTCCTCCGGCCCCTGCCAAGCCAGACAGATATTACAGGGTCCCGGACACACACTACCATTTGTATAAGGCTCCTGTTGCAGACCCTGAAACCATTTCACAGGGCCCTAAAGGTGTGGCAGCTGCCTCTGCCAAAAACCCTCTTCCCTCTGAAAGGGAATCTAAAGCATTAGAGAGATGGGGTAAAAAGGTTTATACTTCTCCTACTCTTTCGGCCAGGGCCTTGAACTGTCAATTTCACATGATTCAGTACCAGGAATTTTTGTTAGACCAGCTAAATAAAAAGCTATCTTCTCCTGAACCTTTAGACCGTAAGTCCCTTCAGGATTTGGTACATAACTCTCAGCAGGTCAGTAACCATTTCCTAAAATGTGGCTATGATGCACTGGAGGCTTCCTTTAGATCAGCGGTGACTGGAACAGTGATTCGAAGGCATGCCTGGTTAAAAGAACAATCCTTACCAGACCATGTTAAGTCAAAACTCCTAGATGCTCCCATGGAGAAACAAAGTTTGATGTTATGTGATCCTATCTCGCCTACATTCTGAACTGAAGGGCTCGGAGCCGATCCCTCGGCTCCGACTCGGCACGCTTATGCTATAGAGCGAGGCCTCTTATTGGCTGAGCTATCTTTATCCCAGGATGCACCACCACTAATCCCCCAGATCTCGTTTGCCGCTAACCAGCTTAGACGTGGTCTCAACTTGCCTGGGCTAAGTACTATTTTTTAGGCTTTTTCCTGTCAGAAATTTGCTTACCTTGAACCCAAAAGCTGTTTTAACAGCTATTGTTGTTATTTGAGTGTGATTGGATAATTTCTGTTGAGAAATTCGTAATTTTTTTAGTCAGGGAAGGTTTCCCATTTTAGTTAGAGGGGCCTTCCCATGTTGCTTTACTTCTAGTTTCTCTTTCCTGGGTCAAGCACCCGTTTAAATTAGAGGGTCTTGACTCTTTCTCTGTGTGTTAACTGCTTAGCGTTTAAAAAAAAAAAAAAAAAAAAAATTTGGTTAAAGTTCGTTAAATTTGAAACTTTATTTTTGGCTAGTTTGGTGTTTCTCTTAGAAAGCAGTTATGTCTAAAGAACACAAACCCTCCGGGTTTAAGAAATGCACGAGGTGTGGGTTTAAAATGTCCATAGCAGACCACTCCTCGTGCGTCTATTGCTTAGGTGCCAAGCACCTACAAGAGTCGTGTAGTGTGTGCCACGCGTTCTCTTCAAGAGTCCTCCAGGAGAGGAAGAACAAATTAATCCTCAAGGGATTAATCAAGCCTTCCTTCGAGAAGGCTTTATCTTCCTCTCTGTCTCCTTCTAAAAAGAAGAAAGCGTCGGCTCCGACCAGTCAGTCGGAACCGACCGCTAAAAAATCTAAGCAGACTTCTCCATCGGCTCCGGTTGCCGGGCGAGGCAGTCTGCCTCGATGCCTCCAGCCTCGACCCTCTGGTTTGGGCCGAGGTCTGGGGCATCGAGGCGGGTCACCCTCATCGGCTCCACTGATATTGGAGCTGATAAAGGTCACTGGCTCAGACTCTTCCCCCTCGGAGCCGAAGTCATTATCGGCACCGAGGGAAATTTCCTTGAGATCTTCCTCGGAGCCGATAGTTGTTGGGTCCATTCGGGCGGTCCCGAGCCCTTCGGAGCCGATGGAGAAATCGGTTCGGGCCCGATCGGTTATCCTCTAGATCATCCAAGATGTCTGATTCGGACATCGACAGGGTGCTCGCCGACTCTTCCAGTCTCCGGTGTTCCAAAAGCTAGTTTGGCTCCAGCCCATTCGGCCGGAGCGATGGTCCTCTCCTACTGTGGTTCCTCCTCCAACAGCTTTGGCACCGTTGGAGCGGTGCTGGTGGAACTGGTGGAGGTGTTAGAGTGGCCGACCCTTGCTCCAACTCCGGCTCTTGGGTTGGAGTTCAGTACCGGACTTCTTCCTTGCCCTGGGGCTTGGGATTGATGCTTTGGTCCCAAGTCTCCCTCTTAGTGCGTCGGCGGGAGTGCCGTCCACTGTATGCCACGGAGGTGGGACCCTCCCAGGATTCTGGTGGTCCCGCCTTCAGGGCTATGAGGAGTGCATTAGCCAAATCTTCCTTGGCTACCTCCACGGTTTCCCCAGCTCCTTCCCTGCATACGAAAACTGGGTCGTTGGCATTCCCCCTGTCCTTAGACAGCGGAGCCCTGGGGCCTCAGGTGACCCCCGCTGGGGTTTCTCCCCCTCCTGGAGGTCCTTCTGAAGCCTCTTTGGAAGAACCCCCCAGGAAAAGATCGTGCAAGAGGAAGCACGTTGACTCCCCTGATGAGTCTCTGACATCTGACACTGACCTCGATGATGCAGAGGGGTCCCCTAAGTCGTCCTCGGATGATGTCTCCTTTGCAGACATCCTTGAAGCCCTAAAACAACGAGGCGGCTGGCAGTCCAAACCTCCCTCTGCTGATGAGTCGGTGTTCCTGAAGGCCTTCGGGGCTCAGCCCTCCACCTCCTGGGTGTCTCCGCCCTTCAATGAGCTCTTGGATTTGATCTGTCGAAGGGGGCGGGAACAACCAGACTCTGTGGAACCGGTGCCTGCTCGTCCGAATAAGTTCCTCTCGGCGCCTCCTGAAAAAGAGTTTCTAACTAAAGGTGTGGCTGTAGATGCTTTGGTGGTGGCATCTGCTACCCAGCAAGATGTAGCAGAGGTTTCGATGTCCAACCATCCTCCTAATAAGGAGTCTAGGAGCATGGATCGGTATGGAAAGCGCACCCTCAGTTCAGCGGCCTTTACACTGAGGTCCTTGAACTACCTTACGCACTTTACCAGATTTTAGAGGGATCTGATTAAACAGCTATCCGATACCCTCTTGGGTAACCTGCCTGAGGAGCTGGCCCAGACAGTTGACTCTCAGCTGGCTGCAATGTTGTCCATTTCAAACTCGTCCATGAGGCTCATTTCTTATGCGGCCGAAGGCGAAAGAGCGAGGTTCAGGCATTGCTCTACGGAGACAAGCCTGGGTCCGCCTGTGTCATTTCGCGGAGGCCTTTAAGTCTTCCTTTGCCAACGCCCCCTTTGATGGGTCCTCCCTGTTTGGACCCAAGGTAAAGGACACACTAACCCGCTGTGAACAGGAGGGTAAGACTCTGACTGCCGTAGGGGCACGATTTTCCACTCCCTTTCGGCCTTATCCCAAGGCTAAAGAGGAGGAAAATGTGGTTCCGTAGATCTCAGAAGCCTTACCCCTCTCAGCAGGAGGATTCCCCTTCCAGAGGCAGAGGAGGGAAATTCTTCGGAAGGCGCTGTCCCAGAGGTGGCAGAGGCCCTCGCAACACTGGAGACCGAGTCCTTTCGTGGCTCTTGACCTTCCATAGTCCCTGAGGGATTGCCCGGCTGTGCAGCTCGGAGCCAGTCGGGGTCTTTCTCGAAGCACCTAAAGGCCTGGGAAGGTATCACTCAGGACCGATGGGTGCTTCGGATTATAGCCGGAGGTTACTCCATCCCATTCTCTCATCCCCCTCCTCAGCCCAGGAAAATCCCGGACCCGCCACCCAGTCAACGTGATATCGCAGCCTCAGAAGTGTCAAAACTGCTGCAAAAAGGAGTCATCCAACCGGTCCCCGCAGACCAGATCGGATTAGGGACTTACTCAAGATTCTTTTTGGTGCCAAAAAAGACCGGGGACTTGAGGCAAATCTTGGACCTCAGCATCCTAAACCGTTCAGTCAGAAAGTCCAAGTTCCGAATGGTCACCCTACAGACCATTCTCCCATTGCTGGAGAAGGGTGTTTGGATGTGCTCCATAGATCTCAAGGACGCTTATTACCATATCATGGTACATCGAGCGTCCAGGAGACATCTGCGCTTCAGCCTAGGAGGCGGTCATTATCACTTCCGTGCGCTGCCCTTTGGTCTCACCACAGCCCCCAGGGTGTTCACCAAATGTTTGGCGGTCGTGACTGCTCACCTGAGAAGTCTAGAATTCCAGGTGTTTCCGTATCTAGACGACTGGCTCCTAACTGCCACCTCCAAGCATCTACTATTGCGGAGCCTACAAGCCACTATATCACTGGGCAATTCCCTTGGAATCACCTTCAATTGGCTAAAGTCTGTGTTGCTGCCATCTCAACGCATAAGATTCATAGGGGTAGAGATAGACTCAAACTGAATGCGGTCTATCTACCTACAGACAGAATACTAACCATACAGACTCAAGTTCGAGCCTTACTTCCCAGATCCAAAGCCCCAGCCAGAATGGTCCTGCAGCTATTAGGATCCATGTCCGCCACAGTTCTTCTAGTTCCCCTGGCAAGGTTGCACATGAGAATTCTTCAGTGGCTTCTTTCAGCTCAGTGGTCCTTTCAGGAACTCCCTCTCAGTCACCTCATATGGATCACGGAATCTTGCAAACGGGACCTTCGCTGGTGGCTAGTGCCCTCCAACTTGGATCAGGGACGACCCTTTGTTCTACCCCTCCGGCCATTTTGACCACGGACGCCTCCCAGACGGGGTGGGGGGGACATTCCCTGGGCAGGTCAGTCCAAGGCAAATGCCACTCGGAAGAGGCTTTGCTTCATATCAACGTCTTAGAAATGAGGGCAGTGCTTCTGTCCCTTCAAGCCCTTCACGATTATCTCCCTCAGGGCGTAATTGCTGTTCACTCAGACAACATGTCAGTTGTCTGGTACCTGAACAAACAGGGAGGGACCAGATCCTATCCTCTTTGCAGAGCAGCCATGAGAGTTTGGGAATGGGCAGTCTCGACCAAACGCTTCCTAGTGGCTACTCACATACCGGGCAAGTCCAATGTGATAGCCGACAGATTGAGCAGAACCATCCTCTCTCCTCACGAATGGTCACTGAATATAACAGTGGCAAAGCAGATTTTCAGCAAATGGGGAGTTCCGTGTTGCGATCTCTTCGCGACTCCTCTGAATACAAAGTGCAAAGAGTTCTTCTCCCTAACCCCGGCTCCGGTGAAGAGCCCCATGGACGCATTAGTCCATCCTTGGCCCACCGGCTTGCTTTATGCCTTCCCTCCAGTTCCTCTCCTTCCCAGGGTGATTCAAAAGGCATCTCTCTTGGGGAGCAAAATGATCTTAATTGCTCCTTACTGGCCTCGTCAAGTGTGGTTCCCCTATCTTTGGAGACATGCTCTGGAAGGTCCATGGTTCCTGGACCAGATCCCAGACCTACTTGTTCACCAGTCAGGACTATTTCACCAGTCCCTACACACCTTAAAATTGACGGCTTGGCTTCTCTTCCGACGATAGTCAGGAGTCATACATTGGATCCAGATGTTGTACACATATCTTCGGCCCATAAGTCTGCTACAAAGAAACTGTATTCTAGCAAATGGAAAAGATTTGCTATTTGGGCTCAACTCCGGGGCCTGGACCCCATTTCTATTCCCGTGACAGAGGTACTGAAATTTTTGACTTCTCTTTTCAATCAAGGCTCTTCAGTTTCTACCATCAAGGTACAGTTGGCAGCAATCTCTAATTTTCATGAATCCATAGACCCACCCTTAATGAGCAACAGATTGTGTAAGACCTTCTTGAAAGGTGCTACTCTATTAAGACCTCCGATTTCTCATCCTGCACCTCCATGGGATCTCGATATAGTGTTACGCGCCTTGACTTCTTACCCCTTTGAACCGGCAGCTACATGTGATCTAAAGTTCCTATCATGGAAGACAGCCTTTGTGGTGGCGATTACTTCTGCCAGAAGAGTTTCAGAGCTTCAGGCTTTGTCAGCAAAACCCCCATACTTGGTTTTTCACAAAGACAGAGTATCCCTCAGGCCAAATCCTTCCTTTGTCCCTAAAATTTGTTCTAGTTTCTGCTTACAACAATCGTTAGAGCTTCCAGTTTTTTTCCCAAAGTACTCTAACAAAGCGGAGTTCATATTCCACACACTAGATGTCCACAGACAGTTACGTTTTTATTTAGACAGGACCAAACAAACAAGGAAAACAGATCAGTTGTTTGTATCCTTTGCAGACAACAAATTGGGCAAAGCTGTCACAAAGGTCACTATTGCCAAATGGATCAGGGACTGTATTACTCAAGCTTATTTTTATTCTAACAAAGAGCTTACCGCCTCTGTCAAAGCTCATTCTACAAGGGCTATGGCTACTTCGATAGCATTTCATTCTAAGCTTGCTATTAGTGACATTTGTGCTCGGCTACATGGTCTTCCCGCACATGCATTTCCCACTACAAATTAGATGTGGCATCTAGAGGACGAGCTTCATTTGGTTCCACAGTGCTCAGGAGTGTTTTCCAATGAGCCACCCGGGATTTAGGTGCTAGGGACGCTGCCCCATCAGTTCAGAATGTAGGCGAGATAGGATCACATAACATCTTTTAGTTATGTACTCACCATAACTTCAGATGTTTGGGATCCATCTACATTCTAATAACCACCCTCCTTCCCCCTTCCTTGGAGATCAGAGGATATCAGAAGGTCCGAATCCTGTTGTTTCATCTTGAAACATCTAACAATGTTATATAATCAAGCTGTGCATGTGTGCATGAATGCGGACAAACAAGATCTGGGGGGGTTAGTGGTGGTGCATCCTGGGATAGATAGCTCAGCCAATAAGAGGCCTCGCTCTATAGCATAAGCGTGCCGAGTCGGTGCCGAGGGATCGGCTCCGAGCCCATCAGTTCAGAATGTAGGCGAGATGGATCCCAAACATCTGAAGTTATGGTGAGTACATAACTAAAAGTTTGGCTCCCCTGCACAGGAGGTTCTAAAAAAGGTGGAAGAAAAAGTGAAATCTGTCCAAACAGTCAAGGATTTCTTACAGGTCCAACCTCCGAGGTTTAGCAGAAATTGGCCTATGAAGAATTGGGCCTTTCCAGACAACTCCAGAGCGCAGAGAGGCAGAAATAGACGCCCAAGAGGCAGAGGTCAATCTAGGGGTGCCTGCAGGGGACGTCAGTGGCACCCTACCAACCAGAGAAGTACAGCCACAGAATCAACTACAACCACTTCTACATGGCAGACACAATGACTTGACCCTAGTTCCGCCTACCAGGGAACAACTGGAAGCACCCTTGGGCGGAAAACTAGCCTTATTCTCCAACAACTGGCATTACATTACAGGAGACGAATGGACTTTACAAACAATAGATAAGGGCTACAGGTTTCACTTCCATACTCTACCAAAAAAGAGAGGAATGCCAAACCCACCACCAAGCCAAAAAACAGACGCTCTAAGACAAATCAACAACTTACTAAGGATGAGAGCTATAGAAGAGGTGCCACCTATGGAACAAGGCCAAGGATTTTACTCCAGGCTTTTCCTTGTACCAAGAAAAGAAAATCAATGGAGACCTATTCTAGATTTGTCCGCACTGAACACATACCTCATTGTTCCAAAATTCAAAATGCTGACCCTCCAGCAACTTCTTGCCATGCTGGGCAAGGAGTCTTGGCTGGTGACTCTAGATCTCAAGGAGGCATACCTGCACGTCCCTATACGACCAGATTGCAGAAGACACCTCAGATTTCTTGCAGGATCAGAGCATTATCAATTCTCAGCATTGCCTTTTGGCTTATCTACTGCGCCTAGAGTATTCACAAAATGCCTGGCATCAGTAATTGCACATTGCAGACTTCAGGGAATTCAGATTTACCCATACCTGGACGACTGCCTATTGCAAGCGGACAACAAGGCAAAGTTAACAAAAGATTTGGAAAATGTCATAACTGTTGCAAGCCTTGGGATACACAGTCAACATGCAAAAGTCAAGACTAATACCATCCCAAAGGATAACATTCTTGGGTGCAGAATTAGACACATCAACTCAGATGGCTTTTCTCACAGAAGAAAAACAAAAGCAACTACCAGCCTACTTCATGACATTAACAACACAAACTCAGCTTACTGCAAGGAAAGTCCTGCAAGCCCTGGGTTACATGGCATCCTGCATAATATTGGTTCCGCAGGCCAGGCTACATATGAGAAAGCTACAATGGTAGCTAAGGAATGTATGGTCTCAACACAAGCACAGTCTAGAAGCCCAGATTCCAATAATTCCCTGCCTGAAGCAAGAATTCCTGTGGTGGGCTCAGGCCTGTCAGTTGAACAGAGGCTTGCCTTTCCACAAACCACAGCCAAGCCAGACCATCACCACGGACGCCTCAGACCTAGGATGGGGGGCACACATGGTGGACAAGTGTATACAAGGCCTATGGACCCAAGACCAGCGGAATCTACACATAAATCTAAAGGAGATGCTGGCAGTGAAACATGCGATCCAGGCATTCAGACCACTCCTTCAACAGGGTCATCTGCTGATAAGGACGGACAATACCACAGTCATGTGGTACATCACCAAACAGGGAGGTACACATTCATATCCTCTATGCCGGATGGCAATGGACCTGTGGAATGTGGCCCTGAACCTCAACATTCAACTTCAGGCCAGATTTGTACCAGGAAAAGAAAATTCTCTAGCAGACACCTTAAGCAGAACTACCACGGATGCTCACGAATGGATGCTGCATCCAGATATCTTCAAAGCCATAACAAAGAAATGGGGACTACCACAGATAGACCTGTTTGCCTCCCCACACAATCACCAATTGAAGAAATTCTGCACAAGAGCATACCACCCACTTGCTTGGAGGGTGGATTCCCTTTCCTTCAGCTGGAAAAACCTGACAGCATATGCATTTCCACCTCTTCCCTTGATGTACAAAGTTCTACTGAAGATCAGAGAGGATCAGCCAAGGGTAATTCTGATAGCTCCAGACTGGCCGAGGCAACATTGGTACCCGCTACTGAGAAGCATGTCTCGGACACACATATGGCATCTACCTCTATGTCCCTTACTACTAACACAGGACAACTACAAGATCCTACATCCAAACTTGAAAACACTGCAGCTAGCTGCTTGGAATATTGCATAAAACAAAATAACCCAGGTTTATCTCAGAGGGTTAAGGACATTATCCTGGAGACACACAGACCTTCCACAAGGAAGGCTTATTCAGCCAAGTGGAAAAGATACCGCATTTGGAGTGCAACAAAGGGAGAAAATGTCTCGTTGGCAAACATAGCACACATCCTGGAATATTTAGCAGAGCTGTTCCACAATGGCCTGTCTTACTCCTCCATTAAGATTCATGCATCAGCAATTTCAGCAGAATACAACATGGATCCTCCTGTCTTCTCTCATCCTCTACTCAGGCAGTTCTTGAGAGGAATCAAAAATGTAAAGCCTCCAAGGAAACCACCTTTACCTACATGGGATCTCAACTTTGTGCTGGAAAAGTTAACACTTCCCCCTTTTGAACCAGCAGCAACAGCAGAATTACAATTATTGTCTTGGAAAACTGCTTTCCTGCTAGCAATTACTTCAGCAAGAAGGGTATCTGAGTTACAGGCATTAATGGCAGTACAACCCTTCCTTATCTTCCATCAGGACAGAGTCTCTCTGAGAACTAACCCTACCTTTATGCCAAAAGTGGTCTCCAGGTATCATTGAACCAAGCGATTCATTTACCTACATTCTTCCCCAACCCACAGAACAGGGGAAAGACTGCTACATACCTTGGATGTGCACAGACAATTACGCTACTATCTGGACAGAACTAAGAACAGCAGAAAAACTGACCAGCTTCTGGTAGCATATGCAACAGGAATGCAAGGAAAAGCAATTTCAAAACAGACAATCTCAAAATGGATAGGAAATTGCATTCGATTTTGCTACTCTTTTCATGGAAAGACAACTCCTGATAATATCAGACCTCATTCCACAAGAGCTACAGCCACCACTACAGCTTTCCTACGAGGAGTGGCTACCAAAGACATTTTAGAAGCTGCTACTTGGAGCTCCGTGCATACATTTGCCAAACATTACAATCTTCCCTTATACTCTAGATCCCGAGCAGGTTTTGCAACTGCTGTTTTGCAAGGGATCTTAACTACACCATCTTTATCTTAGTGCCTCCTCCCCCAGTTGGGCTATGGTATTCTACCCATATGTTAGGACTGCAGATGCATCCTTGAAGGACGTAGTACAGTATTGTACCTACCATAAATGTAGATGTCCGATAGGTATGCATCTGCAGTCAGGATTACCCACCCTCCTTCCCCTCTGTGGTATTCCTAGGGTATTTACCCCTCTTTAGCTAGCTGGGGGAATCTATTATGGTGTATTTGTTTGTATATATTTATATACTTTCTTTATATTGTTTGCTCTCTACTGTTTGGAATTGTTTGCATTTATCCAAATTTAGCCTTACTAGAGGGCACCTGGCATCTGGGGCAAGAAACACTGAGGAAAATGGCGTCGGCTGATGCCTTTATACCCAATAAGCAGCTATGACGTCGGGTGAAGTGCGACATCAGCCGAGGCCAGACCCAGACTTTGGAATCCGGCCGACCGAAGGGCTGCCTGAGGCAGGACAACCCATATGTTAGGACTGCAGATGCATACCTATCGGACATCTACATTTATGGTAGGTACAAAACTGTACTTTGTGCTGCTGGTTTCAGTTACGCCCTGGTATGTATGTATGTATGTTTACATTCTTGTTGATGGATCTGGTATTGTTTTGCAAACTAGATCTGAGGTAAGGGCAGAGGGAATTGTGGGAGATAGGTTGGTCACGAGCTTCTTCTCGATGCAGAGCTTTGCTAAGCGGCCGACTCGGAGCCGAGGATCGTCTCCGAACCCAGGTGTAAGAACAAAGGCGAGATGAACACTCCACATGGAACGTTATTGTAAGGACATAACTTCTTTTTTCCTCCTTTTGCTACCCAAACATCCAGCCGGTATTCAAAAGTTTGCAGTCACTGGAAGGTGCGTGATGTCCAACGTGGCTAGATGAACGTGAGCCATAAAAGTGACAACTGCACGCACTATCCCTCAGAACCTCTCTGCTGCCAGTCGAACGTCAGCTGCTCCTGCTGTCCCAGCCTTCGGATCTACGATCTTAAGATAAGTACCCATTGGGGAACCTTTATTTTTGTCATTGCATGCTAGTGCTTGTTTGTCATTCAGAAAGGGTAAGGGCAAGTGCGGCCGTGAGATTCCCCACAAGGATGCCCAAAAGCCTCATCTTTTTTGTTTAGGGCCGTCGCAGGACCTTAAGGCCTGCACCATTTGCCAGGCCTTCATCCCAAAAACTCTGCGTAGCAGACACCACTCTTTGAATATATTTTTAGAATCAGCGCCTCAAATGGCTAGCATCAGGCATGGAAGGGGATATCCAGTCTGCCTGCCGAGCCGCCCAAGAAAAAGGCCAAGACCCTAAGACCTGCAACTGTTGCTGCGCTTCCTCCTTCCGATGTTCATCCTGTAGCCAGTGTCGGCCTGGAAGAGCAATTGGTTGCTGCCTTTATGGGTACAGTGGGTACCAATGTGGAAGCCACAGAACCCCATGCAGAAGGCATGTCCACGAAGGCCCTGCAGATGTCTGTCTCCGCTGAGAGGAAACCCATGCTTGCATCAGCAGACCGGGCAGATCCTTCCAGTTGTTCATTGTCATCAGACCTTAGGCCTACTCTTGCGTAGATGCCAGATAGGCCTTCCCTCAAGAGGAAAGAAAAGAGAACATACCTCTCATTCTGGGGAAGCCAACCAGATTGGCAGACTTTCACGCAGAGTCTCCTGAATGCATTTATGGCCTTGAGGCCTGCTTCTGCTGTAGCCTCACCAGTACCTCTATCTTTGTTGAGCCTAGGCCCCAAGCCTTAACACCTCCCCAGGTTGATGAGGGGGAATCTTGAGTCTTCCTCAGAAGATGACTCTCTTATGCTTCCCACCTCCCCTCTCCTCTCAGGTGTGCTTCACCAGTGGAAGAATCAGCTGAAGCAGACTCTCCAGCAGAAGATTACACCTTTGCGGAAACTATTGTTATGATGAGGGAGCACTTTAAATGGGATTCATCTGAGATGACAGAGGTACAGAAAAGGTGTTATGAATGTTGTTCATGTTTCACTGTTGCAGTCATTACATTTAGGGGTAATTTGCTGGCAGGTTGCCCTCAGTCAGCCTGATTAACAAAGTCTTGGGTCCTGCATCGGTTTCTGTCCCTTCTTCCATGACGTCAGGTCGTCAGGGGTATAAAACATGCAGCGGATGCCATTACATCAGTCTTTCTTGCCGTGCGGTGCCAGAAGCAGTTTGCAATTGCCGGTCGGCAGACTCCTGAAATTTTCGTTTTTGAGTTTCAGAACCAAAGTTTTCAACTAAAAGCCAAGTACCCCGTTGGGGAAACTTTCTTGCTCCTTACCGATGTTAGTAAAAGTTAATAATTGTATTACTCGTGGGAAGCAAATACCTCATAAGGATTTTCATTTGTACTGTATTCCTTGCCTAGGCCCTGACCACAACATACCTTGCTGTCGGTTTTGTGCTTTATTTAATCAGCTCACTATCCGTCGTCGGTACATTTTTGCTGCTAAATATTTCGGTTCTCTCAAATTATTCAGAAATGACATTGGCTAGCCATCCAACTACTGGAATACCGAAAAAAAGCAAAGAAAAAGAGACAGGCTGTTGAGGTCCAAAACTGCCGACGATGCTTCTCCTAAGCCAGTCGCCAGTTTGCCAGTACTCGGTGAGGCACTTTTGCAGCCCCTGATAACCACTACTTCTGATTCGCAGGCTTCTACTGAGACCCATTCAGAGTCCGGTATGCCGCGAGATGCTTCACCTATGGAACCCGTGGATGTCTCTACTTTGAGTCCGGAGCCATTGTACAGGCACTGGTTTCTGAGGGGGGTGTATTCAGGCCTACAGACATGCATATTAAACCGACTCAACCTTCAATACTAAGGCCTAAATCTCGATCTGTGTCTAAAAAACCGATGCCCAGGCCACATGTTCAGGCCCTTATGCCTAAAACAACAAATTATCCAAAATGGCTGAAGATTTAATTACTCTAATCAGGAGTAGTCAACCCCCCCTTCTAAGAGGCCTACGGCTGAACTTGATTAGGACTCTTTTGAAAAGGACTCTCTTTCTTCTGACTCTTCTAATGACCTGGATTTGTCCATACCTAGTTATGAGGATTCTGATGCAGGGGATTCCTTTCCCCTCTGCTTCTCCCCCTGAGGATTTTTCTTTTGGGGAAACTTTACATACCTTAAGGGAGCATTTCCACTGGGAAAGTCAGGAATTTTCTGAATCCAAAAAGAGGCTTGGGGATTTCCTCCTCTTTCCTCAGCATAGGCCTTTGGCTATACCTCCTGTACTAGACATTGTTGATGTGTTTTTGGAATCCAGTATGGCCCCTGATTCCCTGCCTCCGGCCCCTAGTAAACCAGACAGATACTACAGGGTTCCTGAGTCTTAAATTCCTTTTTAAAAATCCTGTTGCGGACCCAAAAACCATTTCTCAGGGGCCCAAGGGCATTAAGGCTTCTACTGCTAAAAATCCTACCCCTTTTGATAGAGATTCCAGGGCGCTGGATAGATGGGGTAAGTAGGTTTACACTTCTGCAACCTTGGCAATCAGGGCTTTAAACTGTCAATTTCATATGCTTAAATATCAACAGCACATCATGAAACTGCTTAGACAGAAAATGATCATTTCTGACTGTGGAAAATAAAGATTTACAGGATTTATTACATTCAGCTGAACAAGTTGGAAAACATACTTTGCAGTGTGGTTTTGATTCTTTAGAGGCCTCTTGCAGGGCTGCTGTAACTGGGTCTGTACTGAGAAGGCATGCTTGGCTCGAAGAGCAAACTCTGCCTGATCATGTTAAAGCAAACTTGTTGGATGCTCCTTTACAACAGGGCCGTCTCTTTGGTAATAAGGCTGAAGAAGTTTTAAAAAAGATGGAAGATAAAAGCTAAATCTATGCAAAGTGTGAAAGATTTCTTACAAGTGCAACCTTCAAGATTTAGTAGGCACTGGCCTACTAAGAACTGGTCCTTTCAGTTCCTTCGAGAGCCACTCAAGTCAAACCCAAACATTCCAAAGGCTCCAGGTTTCAGTCACAAGGAACTTTTAGAACAAAACAATGGGGTGCCTCCACCTCCAAATCTGGAAACAACAAGGCACCTACCTATGGTAAACAGTCTCAGTGACTTCCCTCTACACTTACCAAGCACTTACCTCTTAGCCGCCCCTTTGGGGGGAAAACTAGCACTTCATTCAAGAAACTGGCAACTTATAACCCAGGACAACTGGGTTTTTTAAGTATAGTATCCCGGGGATACAGATTTCATTTCCACACGTTGCCAATCCCAAACGGATTGCCAGACCTGCCCCCAAATCAGTGGACAGAGGCCCAGAAACAAGTACTGTCCCTCATGAACATGGGGGCTATTCAGCCAGTACCAGAAGAGGAAAAGGGTCAAGGTTTCTATTCAAGACTTTTCGTGGTACCCAGAAAAGCAAATCATGGCGTCCAATTCTGGACTTACCTACTCTAAACACATTTCTGGACATTCCATAATTCAAGATGCCGACTCTTCAACAGCTACTTCCTATGCTAGGCAAAGATGCCTCGTTGATAACTGTAGACTTAAGAGGCTTACCTGCATATCCCATTCAGGGAATCTTGCAGAAGATCCCTCTGCTTCAAAGTAGGCTACTTGCATTACCAGTTCTCTGCACTGCCCTTTGGCTTATCTAGTGCGCCCAGAGTCTTCACAAAGTGCCTGGCTCCAGTAATTTCATTTTGCAGGCAAAGAAATATGCAAATATATCCAGAAAAGCAAATTCATTTGGTAACTTGCATCTAACAGGTGGTCACAAAAACCCTGCTATCTGCAAGACAAATTCTGCAAGTCCTGGGTTCATGGCCTCTTGCATTCTTCTAATTCCATATGCAAGACCTGCATATGAGGAAACTTCAGTGGTACTTAAAAAGTTTATGGAGTCAACATTGTCACAGCCTGGAAACATTGATTCCTGTCATACCTTGCCTGCAACTAGAGTTCCTATGTTGGGTAGAGGCCTACCACCAAAACAAGGAACTGTCATTCACTCCACCCCCTGCCGCACAAGCTGTAACAACAGACGCATCAGACTATGCTTGGAGGGCTCATCTGGCAGGGAAGTGCATTCAGGGCAAATGGAGCCCAAATCAAATGCACCTTCATATCAATCAGAAAGATGCTAGCTGTACAGAATGCATTGACAGCCTTCAAGGACTACCTTCATCCAGGACAATTAATGATAAAGACAGACAACACCACAGTTATGTGGTACATAAGCAGGTGGGTACACACTCCTACCCCCTTTGCAGACTAGCCATGGCATTGTGGAACACGGCCTTGACCTACCAGATACAACTTCAAGCTCAATTCCTGCCAGGAAAGCTGAATACTCTGGCAGACTATCTAAGCAGAAATCTCATGGGCCCACACGAATGGAAACTGGAGCCACGGATTTTCAGTATGTTGACACGCAAATGGGGGAGTCCAGACATAGATCTTTTTGCCTCATCCCAGAACTATCAGTTGGAGAAATTCTGCACAAGAACTCATCCCAAAAAAAGCCTGGAAAGTGGATGCTGTATCATTCAGCTAGAAAAACCTATCAGTCTATGCTTTTCACCCTCTGCCTCTGCTCTCCAGAGTTCTACTAAAAGTCAAACAGGACAAACCAAAAATGAATTCTGATTGCTCCAGACTGGCCTCGCCAATACTGGTACCCACTCCTGCACAATGTGTCACACCTTCCACCGTGGCATCTGCCTCAGACACCTTACTTACCGTCTCAGCAGAACAACCAAATTCTGCACACTCTGCTCCAAACTTTGAATCTTGCAGCTTGGCTAATCACCTAAATTGACCCTTAGTATCCCTCAGCAAACCTGTGGTGGATGTCATTTTGGAGGTGAGAAGGCCTAGTGCTAGAAAATCTTATGCTAACAAATGGAAAAGATTATGTGCTTGGAATCAATCACAAGGAATAAGCACAGCAGTGCCCAGTATTCCTCAGATTTTACAATACTTAACTGAGATGCTTCACAAGGGCCTGTCCTTTTCTTCCATACAAATCCATGCTTCAGCCATTTCAGCTCATTACAACACAGAACCTCCTCTCTTCTCTCATCCTCTGCTAAAGCAGTATGTCAGAGGGGCCAAAAACTTGAGACCACCCAGGAGAGCTCCAACCCCTGCCTGGGACCTCAATTTTGTATTGGAAAAACTCACTCTCCCTCCTTTTGAGCCAGGTGCTACTGCGGACTTAAAATGTCTCTCCTGGAAAACAGCTTTACTTTTAGCAGTCACTTCAGCTAGAAGGATTTCTGAATTACAGGTTCTTATGGCAGTGGAGCCTTTAATTATTTTTCATGCGGACAGGGTGTGTCTCATGACCAGTCCATCCTTCATGCCTAAGGTGGTATCCAGTGTGGCTCTTAATCAGACCATTCATTTGTCAACTTTTTTTCCCAATCTACAGAACAAGGGGGAGCGGATTCTGCATTCATTGGATGTACACGGACACCTTAGATTTTACTTAAACGGGACAAAATCTCTAAGAAAATCAGAACTACTGGTGGCATTTGCTGCAGGGGCAGAGGAAAAGACTATTTCGAAGCAGACTGTTTCCAAATGGATAAGCCATTGCATTTGTTTCTGCTGTATGCACAATGGTAAAACTATCCCCCAGAGGATCAGATCTCATTCCACCAGGGTTGCATCTACTTCTACAGCCTTTCTCAGAGATGTTCCTACCAGAGACGTTCTAGAAGCTGCTACCTGGAGCTCAGTTCATACGTTCACCAAACATTACCATTTACCTTTCTTCTCTAAATCCAGAGCTGGCTTTGCCACTGCTGTGCTGCAGGGCCTGATAGCTGGTCCTAATGCTGTATAAATCCATCCTCCCAACCATAGCTTAAGAATCTACCCAAATGTAATGACTGCAACAGTGAAACACTAAGAACATAGTACAGTTGTGTGCACTTAAGATAAATGTAGATGTTCGAGTGTATTCACTGTTGTAGTCCTGGCTACCCTCCCTCCAGCCCCCTGTTTTTCTCTTACTAAACCTCCTTTCTTTTACTATGCTTAAAAGTCTTTTTGGTGTATTTGCTTTTGTTTGGAAGTATATTTTTTGTGTTTTTAAATTATATATATATTTTGCTCCTCATTTGGGGGGGCACCTGACATCTGGGGCAAGAAAAACTGATTAATGGCGTCAGTTGCGTGTTTTATACCCCTGACGACCTGATGTCATGGAAGAAGGGACAGCAACTGATGCAGGACTCAAGACTTGTTAATCAGGCCAACTGAGGGCAACCTGCCAGCAGATTACCCCTAAATGTAATGACTGCAACAGTGGATACACTCTAACATCTACATTTATGTTAAGTGTACACAACTGTACTTTCCATATGTTGCCAACTCCAAACAGGTGGCCAGACCTGCCCCCAAATTAGTGGGCAGAGGCTCAGAAACAAGAACCTTCCCTCCTAAACATGGGGGCTATTCAACTAGTACCAGAAGAGGAAAAGAGACTATGTTTCTATTCCAGACTTTTCCTGGTGCCCAGAAAAGACAAATCATGGCGTCCAATTCTGGACCTGTCTACTTTAAACACCTTTATGGACATTCCAAAATTAAAGATGTTGGCTCTTCATCAGTTACTTCCTATGCTAGGCAAGGATGCCTGGTTGGCAACTCTAGATTTAAGAGGCTTACCTGCATATCTCAATCAGGGAATCTTGCAGAAGTTTCCTACTCTTCAAAGCAGGCTACTTGCATTATCAGTTCTCTGCACTGCCCTTTTGCTTGTCTACTGCGCCCAGGGTATTCACAAAGTGCCTGGCATCAGTAATTGCATTTTGCAGGCAAAGGAATATTCAGATATGTCCCTACCTGGACGATTATCTAATTTAGTCAGAAAACCAGGCCACTCTTCTAAAACATCTGGCGTTTGTAAAAAGGATTCTAACTTGTCTAGGGTACACCATAAACGAAAAGAAATCACAACTGGTACCCCCTCAAAAAATTGCATTCTTGGGTGCAAGCCTGAATACAACTTCCCAGATGGCTTTCCTTATGCCAGAAAAGCAAATTCATTTGGTGACTTACTTCAAACAGGTGGCCACAAAAACCCTGCTATCTGCAAGACAGATACTGCAAGCCTTGGGGTTCATGGCCTTCTGCATTATTCTAATTCCATATGTAAGACTGCATATGAGGAAACTTCATTGGTACTTAAGTTTATGGAGTCAACATTGTCACAGCCTGGAAACAATGATTCCTGTCATACCTTGCCTGCGCCTAGAGTTCCTATGGTGTCAGAGGCCTGCCACCAAAAGAAGGGACTGTCATTCACACCACTCCCTGCCACCCAAACCCTAACTACAGACGCGCCAGACTATGCATGGGGGGGCTCATCTGGCAGGGAAGTGCATTCAGGGCAAATGGAGTCCAAATCAAATGCACCTTTATATCAATCAAAAAGAAATGCTAGCTGTACAGAATGCTCTGATAGCCTTCAAGGACTACCTTCATCCAGGACAACTAATCGTAAAGACGGACAACACCACGGTTATATGGTACATAAGCAGGGGGGGGGGGGAGTTTACACATTCCTACCCCCTCTGCAGACTAGCCATGGCATTGTGGAATACGGCATTGAGCTACAAAGTACAACAAGCAGCTCAATTCATGCCAGGAAATCTGAATATTCTGGCAGACGAACTAAGCAGAAATCTCATGGACCCACACTAATGGAAACTGGAACCACAGATTTTCAACATGTTGACACACAAATGGGGGAGCCCAGACATGGATCTTTTTCCTCACCCCAGTACTACCAGTTGGACAAAGTTTGCACAAGAACTCCTCACAAATAAGCCTGGAAAGTGGGTGCTCTGTCCTTCAACTGTCATCAATCTATGCCTTTCCCCCTCTGCCTCTGCTCTCCAAAGTTCTACTAAAAGTCAAACAGGACAAACCAAAAATGTTTTGATTGCTCCAGACTGGCCATGCCAGCACTGGTACCCACTCCTGCGCAGTGTCACAAATTTTTCCATGGCACCTGCCTCAAATACCTTCCTTACTGTCTCAGCAGAAGAACCAAATTCTGCACCCTCCGCTCCAAACATTGAATCTTGCAGCTTGGGTAATCATTTAAATTCCCCTTTAGCATCCCTCAGCAAACCTGCGATGGATGTAATTTTTGAGGCAAGAAGACCTAGTACTAGAAAATCTTATGCTTGATTGTTGGTCTTTTCCCGGTTAGGGGTCGCCACAGCGGAACTCCGGTCCGCTAATGATTAGCAGTCGATTTTTATGATGCCGAGTTGCCATCCCGATGCCCAACCTTCAGCGAAGGCACGCCCATTCATGCATGTCTTTCGGAGGCCACTCTACCGTGGGGAGGACATGTATACTCCACACAAGGCACTCCAGCCAAGAATCGAACAGGAGAACCTGTTGCTGTGAGGTAACGCTACCACTGTACCACCGCGGATACCTGACAAATGGAAAAGATTGTGTGGCTGGACTCGGTCTCAAGGTATGAGCACAGCAGTGCCCAATTTACCTCAGATTTTGCAATACTTAACTGAGATGCTTCACAAGGGCCTGTCTTTTTCCTCCATTAAAATCCATGCCTCAGCCATTTCAGCTCATTACAACACAGACCCCCCCCCCCCCTTTCTCTCATCCTCTGCTAAAGCAGCATCTCAGAGGGGCCAAAAACTTGAAACCACCCAGGAGATCTCCAACCCCTGCCTGGGACCTTAACTTTGTATTGGAGAAACTCACTCTCCCTCCTTTCGAGCCAGCTGCTACTGCAGACTTAAAATTTCTTTCCTGGAAAACAGCCTTCCTTTTAGCAATCACTTCAGTTAGAAGGATATCTGAATTACACGCACTTATGGCAGTGGAGCCTTTCATCATCTTTCATGCGGACAGGGTGTCACTCAGGACCAATCCATCATTCATGCCCAATGTGGTATCCAGTGTGGCTCTTAATCAGTCCATTAATTTGCCAACTTTCTTTCCCAATCCACAGAACAAGGGGGAGCGGATTCTGCATTCATTGGATGTACACAGACAACTTAGATTCTACTTGGACAGGACTAAATCTCGAAAAAAATCTGAACTGCTGGTAGCATTTGATGCAGGGGCAGAGGGGAAGGCTATTTCAAAACAAACCATTTCTAAATGGATAAGCCATTGTATTAATTTCTGCTACAAGCACTATGGAAAACCTATCCCCCAGGGATCAGATCTCATTCCACCAGGGCTGCATCTACTTCTACAGACTTTCTCAGAGGTGTTCCTACCAGGGATATTCTAGAAGCTGCTACCTGGAGTTCAGTTCATACTTTTCACCAAGCATTATCACTTAACAATTTTCTCTAAATCCAGAGCTGGCTTTGCCACTGCTGATGTTGATCGTGTTTCACTGTTGCAGTCATTACTCTTGGGTTATCCTGCTGGCAGGCTACCCTCAGTCGGCCAGAATTCCAAAGTCTAGGTCCGGCGTCGGTTGCTGTCGCCTCTTCCCTGAAGTCAGTGTGCCAGGGGTATACAAGATGCAGCCAACGCCATTTTCTTCAGTCTTTCTTGCCGCGCGGTGCCTGAAGCAAAAGCAGTTCGCAAGTGCCGGTCGGCTAACTCCTGAGATATTCAAATCCGAATTTCAGAACCAAAGTCTTCATTAAAGCGAAGTACCCCGTTGGGGAAACTTTTTTTCTTGCTCCAGACCGATGTCAGAAAAAGATAACGATTGTATTTCTTGTGGGAAGCAAATACCTCATAAGGATTTTTACTCTTGCTGTATTCCTTGCTTAGGCCCTGATCACAACGTTGCTAGCTGTCGGTTTTGTGCTAGATTTAACCAACGCACTATTAAGCGTCTGTTTGATTTTGTATTTCATTACTTTGGCTGAAGATTTAATTATATAATGCCATCGGACAAGCAGACAACCGGAGTTTACAAAAAACTGCAAGGACAAGGAAAAGGATAGGCATCCAAGGTCCAAAACTGACGAGGCCTCTGCTAGGCCAGTCGCCGGTTCTCAGTGAGGTGCTTTTGCAGCCCCTGGCGCCCGCTACCTCAGAGCCAAAGGCCGCTTCCGACTCGGCCTCTGGATACTAAAGGTATTGGACACTCGGAAAGCATTCCCTTAGATGGGTCCGGAGCCGCTGAGCAGGCATCGGCTTCTGAGGGTGTCTTCAGACCTACACAACTATATATTAAGCCATCTTCAGCTTCAAAGACAAAGAAACAAGTACAGCATTCTCCTGCTCAGACTTCCATGCCTAAAAAACAGATGCTCAAAATGGCCGAAGACCTAATTACTTTGATCAGGGGCTCCCATCCCCCTCCTAATAAGAGGCCTAGGCAAGAGACTGAGTATGATTCTTCTGAACAGGTTTCCATTTCCTCTGATTCCTCTTTTGAGCAGGATTACTCCATGCTTCCCTATGAGGATTCTGGTGCTGAAAAATCCATTCCTTCAGCCTCTCCTCCTGAGGATTATTCTTTTGGAGAAACCCTGCTTACCATGAGGGAGCATTTCCACTGGGAGAGCCAAGATTATTCTGAATCTAAGAAAAGGCTCAGGGACTTTCTACTACTTCCTCAGCACTGACCCCTTGCTATTCCACCTGTTCTAGACATTGTAGATGTCCGGCCTGTACCCTGACTCTCTACCCTCCTGCACCTGCTAAGCCAGACAGATAATACAGGGTCCTAGATTCTCATAAATTCCTATGTAAAAACCCCGCTGCTGACCCAGAAACTATATCTCAGGGTCCCAAAGGGGTCAAGGCTTCCACTGCAAAAAACCCTGTCCCCTCTGATAGGGATTCTACGGCACTAGACAGGTGAGAGAAAAAAGTCTACACTTCTGCTACCCTGGCTGTAAGGGCTTTAAATTGTCAGTTTCATATGCTTAAATATTAGCAATATTTAATGTCACTGCTTAAACAGAAATTGTTGACAAATACTGAATGTTCAGAGAACAAGGAATTGCAGGATTTATTGCATGCAGCTGAGCAAGTGGGAAAGCATACTTTGCAATGTGGTTATGATTCACTGGAGGCCTCTTGCAGCGCCGCTGTTACAGGTACTGTTATTAGAAGGCTTGCTTAGTTAAAGGAACAGAATCTGCCTGATTAGGTTAAAGCAAAATTATTAGATGCACCCTTACAGCATGATACTTTGTTTGGTACTAAAGCAGAAGGTGTTGAAAAAAAAATGGAGGGTAAAGCAAAATCTATGCAGGCAGTCAAGGATTTCCTACAGGTACAACCACCCAGGTTTAGCAGGAACTGGCCTTCTAAAAATTGGTCCTTTCCAGTGTCAGACAAGGCCACAAAGAGGCAGATACAAGCATCCCAGAGGCAGATCTCAGCCCCAAGGCTCTTACAGGCCTAAACAGTGGGGTGGTCCTACCTCCAAAAGCGGAGAAGACAAATCACAGCCTTACATTAAACAGTCCCAATGACTTTCCTCTACCAGATCCCAAGCACTTTTCTTTTGGCAGCCCCCTTAGGGGGAAAACTAGCACTTTTTTCATCAAATTGGCAAAAGGTTACCCAAGACAAATGGGTCCTGAACATAATGTCCCTAGGCTACAGGTTCCATTTTCACACTCTACCAAGGTCAAAAGGTATGTCAGACCTGCCACACACAATCAATGGGCAGATGCAGAAAAATAAATTACAGCCCTCCTGGACATGAGTGCCATTCAGCAAGTACCACAACAAGAGCAGGGGCAAGGATTTTACTCCAGACTATTCCTAGTACCCAGAAAGGACAAAACCTGGAGACCAATACTAGACCTGTCTATACTAAATACGTTTCTGGAAGTTCCAAAATTCAAGATGTTTACTCTACAGCAGCTACTGCCCATGCTGGGCAAGAAGGCTTGGCTCGTAACCTTGGACCTAAAAAAGGCGTACCTGCATGTTCCAGTCAGACAATCTTGCAGAAGATACCTCAGATTCATAGCTGGCTCAATGCATTACCAATTCTCTGCACTGCCCTTTGGCTTATCTACTGCGCCCAGGGTCTTCACAAAATGCCTGGCACCAGTAATTGCGTTTTTCAGACAAAAAGGAATTCAAATATATCCCTACTTGGACTACTGCCTAATTCAAGTAGAGAACAAAGATATTCTTCTAAAGCATCTGGCGTTTGTAGAAAGATTACTAATTGGCCTAGGGTACACAGTAAACGAAAAGAAATCAAAACTAGTGCGCCCTTAAGAGATAATATTCCTGGATGCAAGCTTAAGTACAGCTGCCCAGATGGCTTATCTCACACCAGACAAACAAAAGCATCCGACTACTTACTTGAACAAATTGGCAACAAAAACCCACTTATCTGCAAGGAAAATCCTGCAGGCCTTTGGTTTCATGGCATCCTGCATTCTACTAATTCCATACGACAGACTGCATATGAGAAAACTACAATGGTATCTAAAAAGTGTTTGGACTCAGCATTGCCACAGCCTGGAGACAGTAATTGCACTCCTTCCCTGCCTGCAACAGGAGTTTCGATGGTGGGCAGAAGCCGGTCTCCACAACAAGGGTCTGCCATTCAGTCTACCCACAGCCAGACAAACACTGACAACGGATGTATCGGATTATGCCAGGGGTGCCCATATGGCAGGAAAATGTATTCAGGGCACATGGTCTGCAAATCAGATGCATATTCACATCAATCAAAAAGAGATGCTAGCTGTTCAAAATGCTCTGACAGCTTTCAAGGACCTGCTTCATCCAGGACAGTTACTGATAGACAGACAACACTACGGTCATGTGGTACATAAACAAGCAGGGAGGTGCACATTCCTACCCCCTCTGCAGACAAGCAATGCCCTTATGGGACACAGCATTAGCTTTTCAAGTTCACCTGCAAGCACAATTCCTGCCAGGAAAAACAAATACTCTGGCAGACGAACTAAGCAGAAACCTCATGGATTCCCACGAATGGAAACTGGATCCACAAGTCTTCAGCATGATAACAAGGAAATGGGGATGCTCAGACATAGATCTATTTGCCTCCCCTCACAACTGCCAATTGCAGAGATTTTGCACAATGATTTATCTCAAGCAAGCATGGAAAGTGGGCGCCCTATCCTTCAGCTGGAAAAATCTAACCGTATATGCCTTTCCTCCACTGCCTCTCCATTCCAGGGTACTCCTAAAGGTCAGACAAGAGAAGCCAAAAATGATACTGATTGCACCAGACTGGCCATGCCAGCACTGGTACATAATCCTAAAGAGCTTGTCTCAAGGTCCAGCTTGGATTTTACCTCAAACTTCTCACTTGCTGACCCAACAAAACAATCAGATCCTGCACAGCCAACTCAGGACCTTAAATCTAGCAGCATGGCGGATAATGTAGCCATTCAGAACACTCCTCTTTCAAAAGCTGTTTTGGATGTTATCTTGGAGGCCAGGAGGCCCAGCACCAGAAAATCTTATGCAGATAAATGGAAGAGATTCTGTGCTTGGAACCAGGAACAAGGCACTGACACGTGTGTACCCAAATATCCCTCAGATTTTACAATACCTAACTGAGATGCTGAACAAAGGCCTTTCTTTCTCATCAATTAAGATTCATGCCTCTGCCATTTCAGCCCATTATAATGTGGAACCACCTATCTTTTCTCATCCTTTAGTACCTCAGAGGGGCCAAAAACATTAGGCCTCCAAGGAGAGCACCAATTCCGGCCTGGGACCTCAATTATGTTTTGGAAAAACTCACACTGCTTGCTTTCGAGCCAGCATCAACAGCAGATATAAAATTCTTATCCTGGAAAACAGCTCTGCTCGTAGCAATAACCTCTGCAAGGCGAGTCTCGGAGTTACAAGCACTCATGGCTGTGGAACCTTTCATCCAGACAGGGTTTCTCTGAGGACAAACCCTACATTTATGCCTAAGGTGGTGTCCAGTGTGGCCCTCAACCTAACCATTCACTTGCCTACCTTTTTTCCAAATCCACAGAACAAGGGTGAGAAAATTCTGCATTCTTTGGACATACACAGGCAGCTACGCTTCTACTTGGACAGAACTAAAGCTTTTAGAAAGACTGAGCAACTTTGTGTCATATGCTGCGGGATCAAAGGAAAGGCTATCTCAAAAGAGACTATTTCTAAATGGATAGGCCATTGCATCCATTTCTGCTATTCTCAACATGGCAAATCAGTGCCTAAGGGCATTAGGCCTCATTCCACCAGAGCAGCAGCCACTTCAATAGCCTTCCTCAGAGGAGTGCCATCCAAAGACATCTTAGAGGCTGCAACCTGTAGTTCAGTGCACACCTTCACAAAGCACTACCTCTTATCTCTTACTCTAAGTCCAGAGCAGACTTTGCCACTGCAGTCCTGCAGGGCCTCATAGCCTCTCCTAATCCTATATAGCCCAGCCACCCATCCTCTGCTTTGGGATTCAACCCAAGAGTAATGACTGCAACAGTGAAACACGGTGAACCTAGTACAGTTGTGTACCTACCATAAATGTAGATGTTCGAGTGTATTCACTGTTGCAGTCCAGGTTACCCACCCACCTTCCCCCTTTTCTTTGCCGGGTCTATCTGCACTTCTCTATCCTATACAACCTATTTGGTGTATTTGCTTGTAGATGAAGGAAATGTTATTTTTGTGCATGCATTTTTATTGGCATATTTTTCAGCCTACCAATTTGGGGGCACCTGACATCTGGGGCAAGAAAAACTGAAGAAAATGGCGTCTGCTGCATCTTTTATACCCCTGGTGCACTGACGTCAGGAAAGAGGTGACCGCAACCGACGCCGGACCTAGACTTTGAAATTCTGGCCATCTGAGGGTAGCCTGCTAGCAGGATAACCCAAGAGTAATGACTGCAACAGTGAATACACTCTAACATCTACATTCATGGTAGGTACACAACTGTACTTTTTGCAGGGCCTTATAGCTGGTCCTAATGCTGTATAAATCCATCCTCCCAACCATAGCTTTGGGAATCTACCCAAGTGTAATGACTGCAACAGTGAAACACAAAGAACATAGTACAGTTGTGTACACTTACCATAAATGTAGATGTTCGAGTGTATTCACTGATGCAGTCCTTCTTACCTTCCCTCCAGCCCCCTGTTTTTCTCTTACTATGCCTCTACTTTCCTTTACTATGCTTAAAAGCCTTTTTGGTGTATTTGCTTTTGTTTGAAGGTATATTTTTGTGTTTTTAATTACTTATGTATTTTGCTCCCCATTTGGGGGGCACCTGACATCTGGGGCAAGAAAAACTGATGTAATGGTATCGGCTGCATGTTTTGTACCCCTGACTACCTGACGTCCTGTAAGAAGGGACAGCAACTGACGCAGGACCCAAGACTTTGTTAATCAGGCCGACTGAGGGCAACCTTCCAGCAGATTACCCCTAAATGTAAAAACTGCAACAGTGAATAACACTCTAACATCTACATTTATGGTAAGTGTACACAACTGCACTTTCCCCTGCCCCCTTAGCTATTCCCCCAGTCCAGCCAGCATTTCTTGATGCTTTAAGTGCAGCTTCCCTGATCCCAGATTCTCAGCGCCCTGCTCCACGCAGACCTGGTATATTTTGCAATGTCCCTGAAACAGCTAACTTTCTAGTGAAATGCCCTGCAGCCAATCCAGGCAGTATCTCTAGCTCCACTCATAAAGCTTCCAAATTTCTTCCTTTTTCCCTCCTGCCTACGGACAAAGCAAGGCTGTGAAACATTTGGGCAAAAAGGTCTACACATCTTCTACCTTGGCATTCGGGGCTATCAGTTATCAGACTCGTATGTCAAAATATGCATTAGCTCTTTTATAAAATCTCCAAACAGCTGTCTTGACATCCCTGATTCTAGCCTAAGCTCAACTGTCCAGTTTTATTTCCTTGACCTCACAAGTCACTAGACACTCCATATGGTGCGGCTTTGATGCTGCTGAGGCCTCTGCTAGATCTGCTGCATTAGTATCTGCCCTTAAAAGATATTCATGTCTACCACTACAGCCACTACCAGATGATGTAAGGGCAGAGTTACTTGATGTACCTTTAGACAAGTCACACTTTGCAGATAATTTTAGGACTTTGCAACAAAAGGGGAAGGCGCTACAGGATTTAAAACCTTTGTATCTCCTATCCCCAAGTTTCAAAGGAGTTATCCCTCAAACACCCAGTTTATTAGGAAGCATTCAGCACCCACTACCTCTTCAAGACCCAGGAAGGTTCCAAGAAATAGTCAACTCCAGCCACACCTTCGCAGCTACCAGCACCTAAGCCTTAGTTTCAAGACAGGGCAGGTAGTATGCGACTACCTGCCGTTCTTGAATCCACCCCCCCTTCCCTCTGTCCACTCTCTCTCACTGTCTCCAAGTGTGGAGACACATCACTAGACAGGTGGGTCCTCTCCATAATAGAAAGAGGGTTCTTAATGACTTGGATCACACACCCCCCCCCCCCCAGTTGGAAGGGGTATCCCTCCGCCCCCCAAAGATCATCTTCCTCTCCTTCAAGCCATTTTCTGCGATCTCATGGCCCAGGGCATCATTCAGCATGTCCCACAGCTTGGGGAAAAGGTTTCTATTCAAGGCTCTTTCTAGTACCAAGAAAAGAGGGTCCCTTGAGACCAATCCTGGATCTCTCCTATCTAAACCTTTTCTTGAAAGTGCCCACCTTCCGGATGCTCACATTAAGAACACTTTTCCCCCTGATCTTGCCGTAGTGGTTTGTGGCCACCTTGGAATCAAGGATCCCTACCTCCACATACCCATAAGACACAGTTTCAGAAAATACCCTGGTTTCTCTGTGGCTATTTTTCACTATCATTTCTTGACCTTGCCCTTCAGACTCTCTACAGCTCCAAGGTTTTTCACCAGGTGCCTGTCTCCAGTGATAGCCTGCTGCACGACTCAGGGAATTCAGATTTTTCCTTGCCTAGATGACCCGCTCATCAGGGCAGATTGCAAAGAATCCCTCCAACTCCATTTGTAGAAAACACTGCCTACTGTAGCCTCTGGGGTTCCATATAAATTATCCCAAGTCCTCCCTGACCCCCACCGAGGATCTTGTCTTCTTCTGTTGCAGGATTCGGACAGACATGAAGGCCTTCTTTCCTCCTCAAAAGGTGGAAAACTTAACACACTACCTGTCCTTTGTACTGCAGACCAAAGAAATGACTGCTAGGCAGTTCCTGGGCCACATGGCTTCAACCTATGTTATCATTGGCAAGGCTGCACATGTGGAAACTTCAGTGGTATCCAAGATCTCTTTGGAATCTATACACACATCCTCTGGAATACAAAATTCCCATACTACCCTGCCTCAAAAAAGAGAATCGACGGTGGTTGATTCATGTGAACCACAACCTGGGTTTGCCTTTGCAGCCCTTCCTGCCAATGCAGGAAATGTTCACAGATGCTTCAGACCACGGTTGGGGAGCAATGTTGGGACCTCAAAGTCGAGGGCGCCTGGCCAGACTCTCACAAACAAGAGGACATCAGTTTGAGAGAGATGAGAGCAATTATTCTAGCATTGACAGCTTTCTACCCAAACTGACACAAACTACAACATAAAACAGTCTTTTAAATTCTGGTGTTCCAAAAACCTTCCACATCTTGGTTTTGTCTCCTAGATAGTTAATTTTTCAAAAACAAGTCTTAAAATTTCATTTAGCAGAGGTTATTACAATTTCATTTAGCAGAGGTTATTAATTTATTCTTTTCCAAGAGTGTTTACCCTTTGTTAATCACACACTTGATATATCCCATAACCATGCTAACCTTTTCTCAAGTCCCATTGCTCGGCCCATTTTTTCCATAAAAATAATAAACGAAACATTTTTCTAAATGTGTACAGTTTCAGAAGTAAACCAAACTTTTATTTTCCCCTTGCAGGAATAATGCTCATCTTTGTGCTCTCTCCTGCTTCTGCAGATAACAGAAATGCTCCCTTTTCTTCCGTACTGCATTTCTCCTTCCTTCCACTTCACCTCTCTTTCTTTCAAGACTGCTGTTCGTGAAGCACTCTTATCTTGTAGGATTAGCTACAGCTACTTTTAGAATCCTACCCTATATGCTTTTAGATTAAGGGATTTTAGTGACACAGTTCACTTTCTTAAAAGCCCTTGTATCGCTATAAATGAATGGTTATTCTGTATGTAGTTCTGTGGGGATTCCATGAAAAATTAATAGTATTCCTTTAAAACTTGTGTATTACATTTGCTACTTGTCAGTTTTATTTAATGTTAGGCCAGGCTGTTTTTATGCAAGTACAACAAAGGCTCCTCGCACGTGAGGTTAGTCAAGCCACATCTTGGCCTAATTTTGTTTCTTTGAAATGGAATATTTATGTAGTACAGGACACCAGGATGAAATATCAAGAAAAGCAGTATGGAGCAGAGATAGCGTACCAGTTTCCTTTGTATGCTTCCTGCATGCATTTTAGGTGGAAAAATTAGTGTGAAAAGCAAATTGGCGATGCATTAATTTTTGAGTGTAGATTCAGTTTGTACATCAAAAACTTTCGATAGATTTGTGGTTCTGTAGTGTATTTCTGAGTTGGGAACTAGATAATCCATACCTTTTCTAGCAGTTGTGTGTGCCCGCATTAATCCGTGTGATAAAAAGAAAATGCTTTGATGGCCAGAACGAGAGCCAAGGCAGAGCATCTTCAGTGTAGTAATTTGCTGTGTACTAAATTTGCAGCAAATACCCGTTTCAGAATCCACCACTGTGTAGCACTAAAAAGCCTAAATTGGTTAGAACTACCCCATCAACTGACATGTACACAGCTTTTTAAAACTTATAAAATTATACATCATTGTAGGCAACTGTGTTGCCAGTCGTTAAGATTCAGTGACCAAAAACTCCTGTCCATAAACCTAATAAATCTGATGGGCATGGTCTTTCTTCATACCGTGCTGCTATGGTCTGCAAGTTGTACTTGTATCCATCACGTTAGTACCCTCCCTCTTGTCCTTTAAAACCATTCTGAAAGACTTTATAGCCAAAAATCTCTGTCGTATTCCTATGTTGCAGTGTTCCTAGTGTGGGATTCCCTGCCTCAGGCGACCCGAACATCGGCTCCTGTGCAAAAGCTCAGGCGTGGCTGCTGTAGGTGCGTGGGGTATCTCACACAGGGCCTTAAGCCAGGGACCTTAAATGTAACGTCTGCACGCACAGACCTCAGAACGTTTCAGCCGCAGTCGATTGTCATATCGATCACTTCACTCCTTTACTTGAAGACGTCTAAAGTGAAGTACCCCGTTGAGGATTTTGACTTTATATTGCTTGAGCTTGGTTTACTGTAGTTACTATTAGCCGATGTCAGCTAAGAAAGGTAAATGCCGATGCTGGTGCCAGATACCACATAGATACGCACGACCGCTGCATTCTCTGTTTAGACCAGGAGCATGACCATACCGCTTGCTCGATTTGTCAATCTTTTGTACCCAAGACCTTCCGTAGCCATCTGGCCACCCTTAACGTACAAGCACTCATGGCTGTAGAACCCTTCATCATTTTTTATGCTGACAAGGTCTCCCTCAGGACTAACCCAACTTTCATGCCTAAAGTGGTGTCCAGTGTGGCTCTCAACCAATCAGTTCATTTGCCCACTTTTTTCTCTAATCCACAAAACAAGGGGGAAAGAATTCTGCATTCTCTCTATGTGCACAGACAGCTCAGATTTTACCTGGATAGAACTAAATCAGGAAAACTGACTAATTGCTAGTCAGCTTTTGCAGCAGGGGCAGAGGGCAGGGCCATATCTGGACACCACTTTAGGCATGAAAGTTGGGTTAGTCCTGAGGGAGACCAGGGACATCCTGGAGGCTGCAACATGGACTTAGGTTCATACAATCACCAAGCATTGCCACCTGCCTATCTTCAAGTCCAGGGCAGGCTTTGCAACCGCAGTCTTGCAGGGTATCCTAGCCAGCCCCCAGTCTTCTTGACTGCCACCACTCTTTTCTTCAGCTTTGGGAATCAACCCAAGTGTGATGACTGCAACAGTGAAACACAAAGAACATAGTACAGATGTGTACACTTACCATAAATGTAGATGTTAGTGTGTGTTCACTGTTGCAGTCCTGGTTTCCCACCCTCCACCCCCCCTTTCTCTCTCTCTGTCTCTCTCTCTTGCTCTTCCTCACTCCTTACAGGGAATTTTTTGGTATTTAATTTCTACTGGTGGTGTTCTTCCACCATAACCTAGCTCCATATTTGGGGGGCTCCTGACAGTTGGGGCAAGAAAAAGTGATGTAATGGTGTCTGCTGCCTGATTTTATACCACTGATGACCTGACATCAGTCCTGGAGTGACAACAACCTACTCAGAAATACTAAGCCTCTGGTATTTGGGCTGACTGAGGTCTACCCCTGGCAGGATAACCCAAGTGTGATGGCTGCAGCAGTGAATACACTCTTAACATCTACATTTATGGTAAGTGTACACAACTGTACTTTTTCCATTGGTAGAGGTTGTACTTTTGTTCTGCCACAGTCCTAGAAAGAACTGACTGAACTCATTCTGGTTTACACTGTGTGCTTTTATATTTACTAAAATGTCTGAGCATTTTAGTATTAATTTCAGAGGCTTTTTTTTTCTTTTCTCAGGTGAGAAACTTCGTGAGTGTCTGGACAGGTATTTGAGAATCAACTTCAGCAAGGGGTGTCCTCCAGTATTTAACACTTTGAAATCACTATATAGTGACCCAGAAAAGGTAAATATTGTTTCATAACATTAGTACTATTTGATTCTGTTTAAAAAAAAATGTTTATGCTGCTATTTTGAGAAAGTACCCTACTGTTCTTTTTTCAGGTACGTTTAATTTGTAAACAGTTTAGACATTGGTTTTAACCAATTTACACAAATGTATGGTGCAAGATTAAAAAAAAAAACTGTGTACTTCTCTATCACCTGTTATGTAAGCATTAGCACTCCTAGATTTAAATAAATTGTTTTTGCAATGATTGTGAATTGCAGGATTAAGAAAATCTATGCTTACTGCTTCAAATAATCAGACTTTTATTGCTAGCACCTTATGGTTTTACCCTGTCATTATTGGTAGAAGCAGAACTCTAGTCCCCCCCCCTGATATTAGAACTTTGTAACCCCATATTCAGCTTCTGAGTGTCTTTGGCCATTTGTCATGTCCCAGTCATTGACTCCTATTTTGTTGCTAGCTTTAAGATTTTTAGGAATGGTGCCCAGCTATGCTGTCTGCAATGAATCTACTTTCTGGAGTCATCCATAATTGCTACTCTTTTCCTGAGCTGGGTTACCTTGGACTACCTTCACTTTATTTCAGAGCTACAATCCTCTCTAGGATATCTTCGTCCTTCTAGTCAGTGTTGCGGTATTCTTTACATATGGTTATGTCCAGCAAGTATACAAAAGCTTCAAAGCTACTGCCAGTTTGTGGGACATTGCACTACTGCTTTGACACAGTCAGCCATAAAAGGACATCTGCATGTGCCATCCTCCAAACTTTTCTGCTGCCACTAGGAAGGTTGACTCCTACATTTGATTTGCAGCCGGATTTCATTTGTGTGTCACTTACAGCTCAGATAAGTGCCTCTTTGGTGACTTTTTTCTTGTTGCTACCATTTGTTTTGTTCATGTCATCCAGGAAGGGCAAGTGTAGGCGTGGAATGCAGATTCCACATAAAAGATAGCCACAAGTTCTGCCTCATCTGTTTAGGGCCTAGTCATAACCACTGATTTTGTTCCGTCTGTCAGGCCTTTCTATCTAAAACATTGCTTACTTGTCTTTCGGCTCTGAATCTGTATCTGGAGAATCAGAGGCTCAGATGTCCTGCTAAAGAAGTTACGGAAGGTGCCGGGGGTCCTTCGGCTGAACAGAGTTTGAAGAGGAAGGTGACTAAGCTGAAACCTGAATCCTTTTCCACTGTGCCTTCTTCCTCAGATGTACCCCTTGAGGTTGGTGAAGACCCAGTAGTACAGTCAGAGGTCTGATCTGCTGCTTCAGCAGCTACCTTTGTGGAAGCTGCTAAGGTAATGGATCCCAGCATGTCAGAGGCTTTGCAGACATCCTTTTCAGGTGATATGGGGGAACCATGACTTGTGTTGAAGGACTCTAGCAACGTCTCTGCTGTTGAGGCTGTGACTAAGGATCTGGCTTAGTCTGCTGTTAGGCCTACATCTGGTTCCACCTGTTAGTCCCCTCTTCCAGAAGGACATGTTAAGCGCAAAACTAAGCATCCTAACATTCTTTGTTAGTCGGATTGGGAAGCTTTTTCTCAGGGTCTTTTTAAGGCCTTGATGGTTTTGAAACCTACTTCCCCTCTGCCCTCTTTCTCTTCCTCCCCAGTTCAGGCTGCTGTGTCTCAGGTACCTGATTCTGTTTCTCAGAACGATTCTTCTGATGAAGATTCTTTGGCATATTCCACCCAACTTGCTTCACGTTTGGAGTATGTGTCTTCTGAGGAGGAATCTAATGGAGGAGATACCCCTCCGGAGGAAATTTCCTGTGGACAAACTATTACAATGGAATTGTTCCCAGATTTCTGAAGAGCAGTAGTGGTACTATGATCTCCTTCAAGTCCTCTGCAGTTCCTGCAGTCCTTACAGCTTTCTTAGACACATTCTCTGTTTCCTCAAACTCCAGAATCTCAGGCTTCAGCTCCTAAGAGGCCTGACAGATTCTATAATGTTCCTGATTGTAAATTTCTCCAAGTGCCCCTCTGCAGATCCAGCAGTGATCTCTGTAGCATCAGGTAAGTCTTTCTGGTTATCCCCTTCTGCCACGCTGCTTCCATTTGATAGAGAGTAAGATTCTTGAGAGACTGGGTAGAAAGGGTATATACTGCTACCACATTAGCTATCAGAGCTATTAATTACCAGATTCATGTGTCTAGGTACTCCCTTAGCTTTTGTTTCTCAAGCCTCAGGCCTTATCTTCCTTGCCAGATTCTGAGATTAAAACACATGTCATGTCTCTCTTGGCTGCTTCCTCTCATGTTGCTAGGCATTCAGTTAAGTGCAATTATGATGCTGTTGAGGCATCATCTAGAGCTGCTGCTTCTGCCTCTGCCTCTGTGCTTAGGAGGCATTCATGGCTGAGACTTGAATTATTACCTGAAAGCATTAAAGCCAAGTTACTAGATGTTTCTTAGGACAAGACTGCTCTTTTTGCATCAGCGACAGAGCTATTTAAGGCTCTGCAAGAGAAAGGAAAAGAACTCCAAGGCCTTAAACCTCTGTTTCATCAGTACCTTATTTTCATAGAAGCTTTCCTTTCAAAACATTTTTTGTTAGGAGACCAGCACATTCACCTTTTTCTGCTTCTAGGTCTAAGAAGGCTTCTAGAAGGATCCCTTTATTCAAAATCATCTTCAGTTCCCTCTTCTCAGCAGTTCTTACAGGCCAGACCCAGTTCTTTGCGACTACCAAGGTTTTCTTTCAAGTTATACCCCTCTTTCTTTTCAGCTTTCTCTTTTCCAGCCTGGACAAGGCTCATCCGTGATGCCTGGGTTCTGTCCATTATCCAAAAAGGTTACTTCTTGATTTGGACGAATCTCTCCTTTCCTGGATATTACACAGCCCCCCTTATAGTCAGATACAGCTTTTTCCAGACCTCCTTCCTCAGTTGAAGTCTCAGAGCATTATATAGCCTGTTCCTTTGGATCAGAGAGGCAAGGATTTTCACACAAGAATGTTTCTTGTCCCAGGAAAAGATGATCATTGGAGACCAATTCTAGATCTTTCCCACTTAAACACTTTCCTGCAGGTTCCTTCTTTCCGAATGCTTTCACTGCAGGCACTTTTTTCCTTTCACTTGATTCTTTCATGGCTTCTCTGGATCTCAAAAATATCTTCTTGCATATCCCCATCCATCCTCTGTACAGGAAATTTTTATGATGTTCTTCATCTCACATTGCTGCAGTCCTTACACTTGGGTAGTCTGCTGTCCTCGGTCGGCCCGAATATCAAAGTATAAGGCTGACGTCGGTCAAGGCGCATTAGACTGACATCAGGACGTCAGGGTACAAATGCGCATGACCGACGTCATATCCTCAGTCTTTTTTGCCGCATGGTCCGATGCAGAAGCAGCGTTGCAAGTGCCGGTTGGCGTTCTGAAATTTTTCGAATTCGGAGTTTCAGACCGAGTCAAAGTTGGCTAAGTACCCCGTTGGGGAATATTTTAGTTTTTTCTTGCCTCAGTGGTTTACCGGATGTCAGAAAAAGTGAATAACTGTATTTCTTGTGGGAAACAGATACCGCATAGAGATTATCATACTTTGTGTATTCCTTGTTTAGGGCCTGAGCACGACGTTGTGGGGTGTCGCTTTTGTGCTAGATTCAATAAGCGCACTATTAAGAGAAGGTTAGATTGTGCCAGGTTAGTCTTCGGGAAGCGGTGCAATTATAATATGCCGTCGGATGCTCCGACGTCGCTTCTTCGAAGAAGCGCAAGGACAAAGCAGCTAAGCCTAGGCAGAAGAACCGTCCGTGCGGACGCCAGTTCTTTAGAGGTGTCGGTGGAGCCGGCGGTTCCGCCGGAGGTTTCTCTGGAGTCCCAGGGGGAGACTTTGTTATTGCAGGATGTGGCCTCTCAGGAGGCAGGTCAGGCTGAAGGGGCTTCTCAGGTTACTGTACTCCCTTCCCTTCCTAGGGTGGTTAGGCCCTCTCCTTCTGTTTCCAAGGCTTCTCCCAGAGGCAGGCCAGGTTTAGCTTCAGTTGGTGTCACCCCTAGTTCTTCAGGTTCTGTGCCCAAGAAGCATATGCTTAAAATGGCAGAAGATTTGATTACTTTGATTAGAGGTTCTTTGCCCCCTCCTGATAAGAGACCTAGGGTGGAACCTGAATTGGGGAGTTTTGAGCAAGCTTCGGATGTTTCAGAGTCTTCGGCTGAAGACTTGCAGGAGTATTCTCCTTATTCTGATTCTGATGTGGATGATTCTACTCCTTCTGCTTCTCCTCCTGAAGATTTTTCTTTTTCAGAGACTCTTCATTCCATGAGGGAGCATTTTAAGTGGGAAGGTCAGGACTTCTCTGATTCCAGGAAGAGGCTTAGAGAATTTTTGTTTTTACCCCAGCATAGGCCTTTGGCTATACCTCCTGTTCTGGATGTTGTGGAAGATGTGTTTGCAGAGGCTTCTCTTAATCCTGATTCTTTGCCTCCGGCTCCTGTTAAGCCGGATAGGTATTACAGGGTGCCTGAAGCTCATAAGTATCTTTTTAAGAGTCCTAGGGCGGACCCAGAAACTGTTAGTCAGGGGCCTAAGGATGTTAAGGCTTCTGTTGTTAAAAATCCGGTTCCTCCAGATAAAGAGGCCAGGGCTTTGGATAGATGGGGAAAGAAAGTCTATACTTCTTCCACCCTAGCTATGAGGGCTTTGAATTGCCAGTTTCACATGTTGAAATACCAAAACTATCTACTTTCTTAATTGAAGTCTAAGGTAGATGCTCTGGCGGAAGGTATTGAGTGTAAAGAGTTACAAGATTTAGTACATGTTTCTGAACAGGTGGGTAAGCATTCTTTGCAATGTGGTTTTGATGCTGTACAGGCCTCGTCTAGGGTGGCTGCCACTGGGTCAGTTCTTCGCAGGCACGCCTGGCTGAGGGATCAGAATTTGTCTGACCATGTTAAAACAAGGATTTTAGATGCTCCTTTACAATCTGATGTGTTGTTTGGTTCACCTGTTGAGGCAGTCTTAAAGAAAATGGAAGACAAGGCTAAGTCTATGCAGACTGTTAAAGATTTTTTGCAGGTTCAGCCTCCAAGTTTAGTAGAAATTGGCCTACCAAGGGGTGGACGTATCCTTCTTATGATTCCCAGTCTAGGGGTAGATCTAGACGTGGTAGGGGCAGAGCTCAGGGCTCTTTCAGGCCTAGAACACGGAGTTCACCTGCACAGTCTTCGGGTGAGGGCAGGGGTCAGTCCTTTCGTAAACAGACCCAATGACCTACCTTTTCAGCTGCCAGAGCCTTCTCGTCTGGCAGCACCTTTGGGAGGAAGGTTGGCACTTTTCAAGGAAAATTGGAGTTTAATTACCCAGGACAGATGGGTACTGGATATCATACACCAAGGTTACAGGTTTTATTTCCATACCTTGCCTCCTTTCAAAGGCATGCCAGACGTTCCTCCTCAGCAAAGAATAGAGGCTCACAAACAAATTTCTCTGTTACTTCAAATAGGGGCCATACAGCCGGTCCCTATACCAGAGGTGGGCCTAGGATTTTATTCTCGCCTGTTCCTAGTACCAAAGAAGGGGAACACGTGGAGACCAATTTTGGATTTATCTATCCTGAACACTTATCTGGACATTCCCAAGTTCAAAATGTTGACGTTACAACAGCTTTTACCTCTGCTGGGCAAAGATCATTGGATGGTAACTTTGGATCTCAAGGAGGCTTACCTTCATGTTCCTATCAGACTGAGTTGCAGAAAGTATCTGCGTTTTGGCTGGGACTTCTCATTATCAGTTCTCTGCATTGCCCTTTGGCTTATCTACTGCGCCCAGAGTGTTCACGAAAGTTCTGGCTCCAGTGATAGCTTTCTTCAGGCTAAAAGGAATACAGATCTATCCTTATTTGGACGATTGCCTGATTCTGGCTCAAGGAAGGACGAGCTTCTTCATCATTTGGAGTATGTGATAGCAGTGCTAAGATGCCTGGGGTATTCTGTGAGCGAAATAAAGTCCAGTCTAGTACCCTCTCAGGACATGTGCTTTCTGGGTGTAAGACTGAATACAGCATCCCAGATGGCCTTTTGACCCCGGACAAACAAAAGAATCTTTCCCTTTACTTTCATCAATTGTCTCATCAGTCCAGGCTGACTGCAAGGACAGTCCTTCAAGCCTTGGGGTTCATGGCATCTTGTATTCTGGTGCTTCCCAATGCCAAACTGCATATGAGGAAGCTACAATGGTATCTCAAAAACGTATGGACACAGCACTGCCAGGATCTGGACACTGTCATTCAAATAATACCTTGCATTCAAAAGGAATTTTTGTGGTGGGCTCAGGAATGTCACCTAAACAAGGGACTCTCTGTGACCCGGCCAGAGGCGAGTCAGATTCTAACGACAGATGCCTCAGACAAAGCTTGGGGAGCTCATCTAAATGGAAAGTGGATACAAGACAAGTGGCCTGCCAGACTACAACATCTACATATCAACTTGAAGGAGATAGCAGTCCAGTTTGCATTAATAGCTTTCAAGGATTTACTTCTTCCAGGGCAGGTGTTGATTCTAACAGACAACACAACTGTCATGTGGTACATCAACAAGCAAGGGGGAACACATTCTTATCCTCTATGCAGGCAAGCAATGATTTTGTGGGAGACTGCTCTCAGTTTACAGCTACATCTTCAGGCAAGGTTTCTGCCGGGAGCACAGAACTCCTTAGCAGATGTGTTGAGCAGAAGAATTATGGATCCCCACGAGTGGAAATTGGATCCTCATGTATTTCAGAAATTGACAGTGTCATGGGGAACTCCAGACATAGATCTGTTCGCTTCTCCACTAAACCACCAGCTGCCAAAGTTTTGCACGAAAAGATTTCATCCCACAGCTTGGAAAGTGGATGCTCTTTCTTTCAATTGGAGCAAGCTTCATGTGTATGCCTTTCCACCTCTGCCTCTCCTCCCAAAGGTACTTCTAAAGGTCAGACAGGACAAGCCAAGGATGATTTTAATAGCTCCAGATTGGCCTCGACAGCACTGGTACCCATTACTGAGAAGTCTGGTGCGGAGCCTCCATGGCCTTTGCCTTGATTCCACACCTGTTGTCTCAGGAGGACAGTCATTTACTCAATGTCAAGCTTCACTCTCTTCACCTAACAGCCTGGCATATTCTGTTTTGAACCATAGAAGGTCTCAACTTCCGCAGCAAGTTTTGAATGTTATTTTGGAAGCTAGAAGGCCTAGTACAAGGAAAGTGTACGCAGATAAATGGAAGAGATTTTTATTTTGGAGTGCAGCAAAGGATTTTGATGTTTCTGAGCCTAATTTAAGTATGGCTCTTCAATATCTTACTGAGTTACTGGACAAAGGTTTGTCCTTCTCTTCTATTAAGATTCATGCTGCAGCAATTTCGGCTCACTATGATTGTGACCCACCATTGTTTTCTCATCCTTTGTTCAAGCAATTTCTTAGAGGGGCAAAGAATATAAGACCCCCGTAGAGCTCCTACTCCTGCTTGGGATCTCAATTTTGTGTTGGAGAAACTCACTCTACAACCTTTTGAGCCTGCAGCTACTACCGAGTTGAAATATTTATCATGGAAGACTGCTTTTTGTTGGCCATTACCTCTGCAAGAAGGGTTTCTGAATTGCAGGCCCTTATGGCGGTTGAGCCTTTCTTAATTTTCCATAAGGATAGGGTATCTTTGCGTACTAATCCTTCCTTTATGCCTAAAGTGGTTTCTAGTGTGGCTTTAAACCAAACTATTCATTTGCCTACTTTTTATGCAAATCCCCAAAATAAAGGGGAAAAGATTTTGCACACTTTAGATGTACACAGGCAGCTGCGATATTATTTGAGCAGAACTAAAGGGTTCAGGCAGTCTCAGCAGTTATTTGTTTCTTTTGCTTTGAGTTCTCAGGGCAAGCCTGTGTCAAAACAAACTATTTCTAAGTGGATTGGGTTTTGCATTGCTTTCTGTTATTCCCATCATGGCAAGGAGATTCCAGCTGGGATTAGGCCTCATTCCACTAGGGCTACTGCCACTGACAGCTTTTTAAGGGGTGGCAACTAAAGATATTTTGGAGGCAGCTACTTGGAGTTCAGTGCATACTTTCTCTAAGCATTATCACCTTCCACTTTACTCTAAATCTAGGGCTGGTTTTGCCACTGCTATTTTACAGGGCATTTTGGCCGGTCCTGCTTCTTTATAGTTTTGCCATCCTCCCTTACCTCTGCTTTGGGATTCTACCCAAGTGTAAGGACTGCAGCAATGTGAGATGAAGAACATAGTACAGTTTTGTACCTACCATAAATGTAGATGTTCGAAGATCCACATTGCTGCAGTCCAATTTACCCTCCCTCCTTCTCCTCTGTAGTTAGAGGCGGTTGTGTGGGTTGGGTTGTATGTATTGTGTATATTGTATATATGGTACATATTATTAGTGCAAGGGTGGTTGGTTGGTTGTTTGCTGTCTTTTGGTTTTGACCTTTCTTTTAGGGTCTTCTGACATCTGGGGCAAGAAAAGACTGAGGATATGACGTCGGTCATGCACATTTGTACCCTGACGTCCTGATGTCAGTCTAATGCGCCTTGACCGACGTCAGCCTTATACTTTGATATTCGGGCCGACCGAGGACAGCGGACTACCCAAGTGTAAGGACTGCAGCAATGTGGATCTTCGAACATCTACATTTATGGTAGGTACAAAACTGTACTTTTCTCAGTGGGTTCTTTGCACTTTCAAATTTCTGCCTTGCCTTTTGGTCTTTACACCACCCCAAGGGCGTTCACAAAGTCCTTGGCTCCTGTCATTGTCTTCCTTTGAGATTCCAGGATGTTCATGTTTATCCCTACCTGAACGACCTTATTTTCCAAGCAAACTGTTCCAGTGTCTTGTCTGTAAATCTAGGGAAGGCCATTCATCTCTTTCAAAACCTAGTCTTCACCGTAATTTTCAAAAAATGCAGTTTGATTCCTTCTCAGGATCACTTTTTCTTGGGGTGACAGGACAGACCTGATGGTGGTCTTTCTACCAACAGACAAGGCTCTATTTTTCATTCACTTCTTAGAGACCCTCCAGACTCTTCCAGCCATCTCAGCCAAGGTGTTCCTGACACTCCTAGGATTCATGGCTTCCACAATTCCCATGCTACCCACAGCAGAACTTCACATGAAGAAATTTCAGTGCTTTCTAAACACTACTTGCTCTCAGCATACTCATCCACTAGATGCCATGTTTCCACTACTTCAGTGTCTGAAATCGGAGCTCCTTTGGTGGATTCAGACGTTTTCTTTGAATCTAGGACTTCCTTTTCTTCTGCCCCAGCCTTCTTAACTCTTCACAGATACTTCATACACAGGGGGGGGGGGTCTGTGTTCTCTGTCTCAGAAGAGAGAGCACATCAACATCAGAGAAATGAGGACTCTGCTGTTAGGTTTACTAATTTTCCATCCTCCTCTTTAACCAGGTCCTCTGAAAATCCTTACAGACACCACCACTGTCCTGTGGTACGTCAATGGGGGTGTTGGGCACCAAATCTTACCTTCTGTGCAGGCTGGCATGGGAGCTAGCCATTCAGTTACAAGGTCACTCTTCATGCTGTTTGTCTTCCATCCGCTCAAAATGTTCTGGCAGACGCATTAAGCAGGACCATGACACAGTCCTATGAATGGATACTCCAGACAGATGTGCTCTTGGACCCGATTCATTAGTGGGGTACTTCAAATCTGGATCTGTTTGCCGCCCCTCAGAACAGACAACTTCCTCTCTTTTGTGCCAGGACATGCATCCTGTGGCTTGGAAGGGTAGACACCTTTTCTCATGGAAGGGGATGTTTCTTCATTCACTCACCCCTTCCCTCTCATACATAAAGATGTGCTGAAGATTCAGCACGACAAAACAAAAATATTGTGGGTGACTCCCTTTTGGCCAAGACAGCATTGGTTCCCCTCCTCTTCTGCAGTTATCCAAGGGCTATCACCACAAATTGCCTCACCAGATGGATCTACTCACACAGGATATGGGATCCTTGCTTCATCCACATCCTTCAGTGTTACAACTGACCCTGTGGGTGATCAACTTCTGATCCCTTTCCGGCACCTTTTGCGGTTTTGCAGAATGCCTGGAAACCCAGTGCAAGAAAGTTTTGTATTTCCAAATAGGTAAGATTTTCTACCTGATGTCGTAAAAGAAATCTAGATCCATTTACTGTGGACATTCCTGTTGTGCTTTCCTACCTGTGTGAGCTTCTAAAAAGTGGCTTATATTCCTCTGTGAAAGTTCACTGTTCTGCTCTTTCTGCTTAACTGCCATTGTCACCTCGTTTAGCTTCTATATTGGAAGTTGAGCTTTTTCTTAAAGGCATCCTATATATTTAAGCCCCCAAGCAAGGTTCCCCCCTTGAGACCTTATTTATGTCCTGGAAAAGCTGACTCTGCCTCCCTTTGACCTGTAGGTTCTGCTGTGCTGAAGTTTTGCACCTTGAAAACTGTGCTCCTGGTTGTCGACTTCTGCTAGGAGGTTCTCAGAAGTTACAAGCCTTGATGCCATCTCCAACTTTTTTGGTTTTCCACAAGGGCAGACCTTCCTTGCAAACGAATCTCTCTTTTATGCCTAAGGTAGTAAGTGACTTCTTTTAATCTAACTGCCTGCCTTCTTCCCTTCTCAGTCCTCTAGTGAAAGAATTGTGCATACGTTAGATGTACACAGGCAACTTAGATTTTACTTGGACAAGACTAAATCTATTAGGAAGTCAGATAAGCTTTTTGTGTCCTTTCATCCCAGGGCTCTGGGTTTACTCGTTTGTAAACAGACTATTTCTTTGATTTCTAAAGCTATTGCCTTTTGCTATGATTTCCATGGTAAGTCTTTGGCCCATTCAGCTAGACCTGTGGCTTCCTCAGGGGCTTTCTTTAAAAGTATGGATACTACCTCCATTTTGGAGGCTGCAACTTCGTCTTCTGTGCACACTTTAACTAAACATTACAAGTTGGACCCTATTTCTAGGTCCAGAACAGGGCATGTTAAGTTGTCTATCTCGCCTTGATTTTTGCTGGTAGGGATCGGAGCCGATCCTCTGCTCCGACTCAGCCATCTTCAATAGCTCGAGAGCTGTTTACTGGCTCGAGTCTACCCCATATCCCATGATGCCTGGCGCTAGCTACCCAGATCTCGTTTGCCGCTTCAGACTGCGAGGTTGTCTTACTGGCTCAGACTTGTATACTTTATTGTATTTTTCTATTTTTACTAAAAATTTAATCTTTATAGTGTACCTTTTTCTTAGTTGTACTATTTCCCTAGCTATAGTCTTTAAATAGCATCTATCCCTCCTGGTTTTTTTTTTTTTTGAAAACTCGTTTTAGAAAGTTTTCCCCACCCCTCCTTTCCCTTTCACTGGTAGCCGTTTAAATTAGAGGCTAACCTTTTTGTCTTCTAGTTAAAAAAAAAAAAAAAAAAAGAGAGAGAACATTTTTACATGGATTGTTCTCCCCTTTGGAGTAGTTCCTGTCTATATACTTAGACTTTATTTAGTTTCAGTGTGTTAGCTGTATACTTTATATTGTTAAATTAGTTATACCTGCTAGCTTGTTTTTCTTTTGTCTGTGTGTGCGTGTTTGACCTTGGTGTGTGTGTTAACATGTCCAAGGATACTAAAGTGTCCGGATTCAAGAAGTGTGACTCATATTGTCAGAAGAGGTCTCTGACAGATGGTCACACTTCTTGTGTCTACTGTCTGGGCACGGTGCACTTGTAGGACTCTTGTTCGATTTGTCATGCTTTCAGCTCAAGAGTCCTGCAGAAGCGCAAACATAAGTTAATCCTTCGGGGTTTGCTTAAGCCCCAGGATTCACCGGCCAAGGCTCGGCCTGTGAAATTCTCCAAGGCACCTAAGTCTTAAGCTCCTAGTTCTGAGCTGTCGTTGGGTGAAACACCACTATCCACCTCGGCTCCGGCCGGAACCAAGGTGCCTCCCTCCCAGTTGGCTCCAGCACGTACTTCAAAGCTGTCTGGGAGTCGAAAGAGATCTAGGTTTCCCTCGTTGGAGTTGATACGCTCGGCTCCAGGATCACCTCTGCTCCAATCGGAGCGCAGTCATAGGTCCTCTCACTCCTCTTGGTCCTCCAGGCTTTCAGATCAGGATTTGGAGAGTGGTCAGTAGGTTGCTGAAATCCCAGGCCCTAGCAAAAATGTTGTCCAGCCCCCCTCATCAGGTGTCTGCTCCATCCACTTCTGCAGATATTCCTCCTCAGACTCCTCCCTTGAGCTCTGAGCCGGAGTTTGTTGGGGTTAGAGTCGTGGAGCCGTCGGCTCCGATACCTTCTCCTTCACTTACGTCGTCTGCTCCTATCCCTTCTATGGTGCAGTCCTTAGAGGGACCTGGGCGCCGGGACTCCCTCGTCGGCTCCGAGGTGGCGAGTGACATCAGAACCTTGTCCGACCCCATTCTCCCCCTCGGAGCTTCGGCGCAGGTGAGCCCAGCTCCTACATCGGCTTCGGAGCCGTCCCCCTTGGTGCGCAGAGGGATTCCGATTTCTTCAGAACCGGAGTCTTCTCTGCGTCTGGGCAGGGAAGCCTTCGAGGTCATGAGGAGCGTACTGGACCCTGAGTCAGTCCCACGGTCAACCCCAGCGGCTCCTCTCCCTATGGTGCCTGCGTCTGCCTCTGCACCTCCTCCAGACCCCAAGCGTGGGGAACCCAGCAGTCCAGGGCACCCCTTTGGGTGTATCTTCCTCTTCCAAGGCCTCCCCTGATCACTCAGAGGAGCCACCTCGTAAGAGGAAGTGCAAGAGGACACACGTTGACTCCCCGAGTCTGTCGCATCAGATACCGACTTAAAGGATTCGGAAGGGTCCCCGAGATCCCCCTCTGAAGATCTCTCCTTTTCAGACATCTTGGAAATGCTTAAGCTGAGGGGGAACTGGAATACCCTAGCCCCTTCGAGGATGAGTCGGTCTTCCTGGATGCATTTGGTTCCTGACCTTCCACCTCCTGGGTGTCTTCGCCTTTCGACCCACTTATGTCTGTGGTGGCTCGGAAGGCGTGGTCAGCTCCAGACACAGTGGAACCAACCCCCCCAGGAGACCTGCTAAATTTATAACTGCACCTCAGGACAAACCGTTTTTAGCTAAGGGCGTACCTGTTGATGCCATGGTGGTTAGCAGCAGCCACAAAGAAGGAGTTGGCAGAAACTTCGTCTGTCCATCCCCCTAACAAGGAGTCTAAGACTATGGACAGCGTATGTTTGCTTCAGCGACTTTCTCCATGAGGTCTCTGAATTATTTGTGCCATTTCACCTGCCTTCAGAGGGATCTCCTTAAAGAGCTTGGAGATACCCTCCAAGATCCATCAGCTGAGGGGGCTCAAGTTAAGGTGGCCTCCCAGCTGGCAACTCTGAATTCAGTTGTTAACTCCTCCATGAGGCTCATTTCTTATGCAGCCGATGGTGCGAGTAGAGCCGCAGGCACAGGCGTTGCCCTTAGGAGGCACGCATGGATGCGGCTATGTAATTTTGCGGAACCTTTCAGAGCGTCTTTCACCATTACCCCCTTTGATGGTTCCGTTCTCTTTGGATCACAGGTGAAGGACACCCTAACCAGTTGTGAACAGGAAGGCAAGACTCTCTCTGCCGTGGGAGTCCATTGTTCCACTCCTTCCAAACCATACCCCAAGGGTCAGAAGAGTGGAAAGATGTGGTTCTGGAAATCCCAAGGAGCCTTGTCTGACGCACGTGGTGAGTTCTCCTCCAGGGGCAGAACAATAACAGACGCCGCCCTCATGGCAGAGGGGGTCCGCAGAACCAGGGCAGCAGGGAATCCTTCTCTGAAAAGCCCTTTCAGCATCCCTGAAAGGTTGCCCAGCTGCCCACCTCTGGATGCAGTCGGGGGAAGGCTCTCTCTGTACCCCAAAGCCTGGCAAGAGCTAACTCAAGACAAGTGGGTACAGTCGATCATATCAATTCCCTTTGCTCAACCCCCGTTACCGTCAAACAGGTCCCTTCCAGATGTTCCACCCAATCTAAGGGACCAAGCAGCCATAGAAATTTCAAAGCTGCTACACAAGAGTCATCCAGGAAGTCCCAGCAGACCAACTCTGGTTCGGAACTTACTCAAGGTTCTTTTTGGTACCAAAAAAAACAGGGGACTGAAGACCCATTCTGGATCTCAGCAGATTAAACAGGTCTGTACAAAGAACAAAGTTTCGGATGGTCACGCTACAGTCCATTCTACTTTTACTGGGTCAGGACAATTGGATGTGCTCTGTAGATCTTCAGGATGCGTACTACCACATCAAATGGACAGGCGCTCCAGAAGATTCCTTCGCTTCCGGCTGGGAGCCAGTCATTATCAGTTCAGAGCTCTACCCTTTGGTCTCACCACAGCCCCCCAGGGTGTTCACCAAATGCATGGCAGTGGGTACGGCTCACCTGAGACGTCAGGGATTCCAGGTGTTTCCATATCTAGACAACTGGCTCCTCACTGCTACCACCAGGCATCACCTCCTACAAGCCAAAGACTACACTATCAAAACTTGCTCCAGGCTAGGTATCACAATAAATTTAGAAAAATCTGCATTGTTGCCCTGTCAGCATATCACTTATATAGGCGCAAATTTAAATACAAGGAACATGTTTGCGAGGCTTCCACCAGACAGGGTATCAATAATTCTCCAGCAAGTGCAGGTTTTATTAACATGCAAAAGGATTCAAGTCAGGTTCGTCCTCCAAACACTGGGATGTTCATCGTGCATACAGCTGCAGTCATTACAGTTGAGTTATCCTGCCGTCAGGCGGGTCCTTGGTCGGCCAAATTCCAAAGTCTAGGTCCGGCGTCAGTTGTCGTCGCTTCTTCCCTGACGTCAGTGCAGCAGGGGTATAAAAGAGGCAGCCAACACCATTTTCTTCAGTCTTTCTTGCCACGCGGTGCCCGAAGCAGAAGCAGTTCGCAAGTGCCGGTCGGCCAGCTCCTGAGATTTACGAACAGTATTTCAGCTGAAGTCGTCTTTAAAGCCAAGTACCCCATTGGGGAAACTTTTCTTGCCTCAGACCGATGTCAGACAAAGTTAATAATTGCATTTCTTGTGGGAAGCAAATACCGCATAAGGATTTTCACTCTTTCTGTATACCTTGCTTAGGGCCAGACCACGACGTCTCGGCTTGCCGTTTTTGTGCTAGGTTCAACAAGCGCACTATTAAGCGCCGGGCGGAGTTCGCCCTTCATTATTTTGGCAAAAAATTTAATTATATCATGTCGTCGGATACACCAACTCCAGTTTTAGGCAAAAGACGCAAAGACAAGGACCGACATCCGAGGTCTGCACCGAATACTGAGACCACGCTTAGGCCGACTACCGGTTCTCCGGTTCTCAGCGAGGCGCCTACGCATCCCCTCACTACCGATGAAACTTTTTTACCGGTGACTTCAGTACCCGAGTTCGCAGGCTCCTCTGTCTCCATTGTTGTAAAAAAGCAAGGTGAGGCCGATGCCAATGAGGAGATGAACAGATATCCACTATATAGCAAACCAAACTGCTAGGTACTGACCAACTCCAAAAACTACAGAAAAGACTCTGTAACCACCTGTTCACGAACACTGCTTTATTGTTTGACCTAGGTTTCGTCCTTACGAACTTCCTCAGAATACAGTCTATCATTCTGCCCCACTTATTTATACAATGCTGATTATTCAATAATCATTTAATTAATAACCTAATTTCCCGCCATACATTCTTAAAAGGGAAATGGTATTATTCAAAAAATATTTTTGTTCATTTAAAAACAACACATATTAATACATTATCCTTTCATATGCACTTTACAAATTAATATATACAATCTAATACAAAAAATTAACTTTCAAAAATTCTAATAATCTATATATAAATATATATTTAAATACTTGTTTTGTCAATTTTACCATGATATTGTTATGAATGATATATTACCCTATATAATGCCAATGTGCTACATGTGTACCATTATAAGTATATTTATTAACCCTATAATATTATTGAATGTTTATATATATATATACCTTTGTTACCATGAATTCATTTGTATAATTATTAATGAAATATGTATAATTATATATACTACTAGTGTATTTACTTATAAGCAAAAGACTTAACTATGTTGTATGGAATATTTGATGTATTTCTATCTATTTTAATCAGTTAATATATTTATATTTTAATGTGTAAAAATTGCACCCTATTAGTATTAATTACATATTATAAATGTATATGTTCATAATGTGTTCCAATATTTGATCTTGTAATTTCATATTGTATTTGAATTATAAATTATAAATATAGTACCTTGTATATGGATGTTATGCTATATCATGCATTATATATTCTATTTAATTTTAATATTGGCATAATACTCATGTATTCATTTATACCCACTGCAGATACAGAAGCCACTCTTGGCGGGGAAACAGAAAATTTAGTGGGGCCTGCCATTTCTGAAGGCGTCTTCAGGCCTACCACCTTCTCTATTAAATCCTTCACTAAATCTAAAGCTGCCATGAAAACTAAAAAAGAGGGTCCTCAGATCTCCTCTCAAGGCCCCATGCCTAAAAAAACAGATACTTAAAATGGCTGAGGATTTGATAACTCTCATCAGGGGTTCTCAACCCCCCTCTGACAAAAGACCCAGATTGGAGGAAGACTACCCTTCCTCAGACCAGGCTTCTATTACCTCAGACCATTCTGAGGACCAGGATTACGCCCATTCCCCTTTTGAAGACTCTGATGCTGAGGAGTCTGTTCCCTCGCCCCCCCCCCCCCCCTGAGGACTACTCTTCTGGGGAAACCCTGCATACATTGAGGGAACACTTCCACTGGGAAGGCCAAGATTACTCAGATTCCAAGAAAAGGCTCAGGGAATTTCTACTGCTCCCCCAGCATAGGCCCCTGGCTGTTCCTCCTGTTTTAGATATTTTGGATGATGTGTACGCGGAAGCCAGTCTTAATCCAGATTCTTTACCTCCAGCCCCTGTTAAACCAGACAGGTATTACCGTGTTTCTGATTCTCACCAGTTCCTTTATAAAAGCCATACTGCTGACCCAGAAACAATTTCACAGGGTCCCAAGGGGATAAAGGCCTCTACTGCTAAAAACCCGTTTACCTTCAGAGAGAGATTCCAGAGCATTAGAAAGGTGGGGGAAAAAGGTGTATACATCAGCCACTTTAACCATGAGGGCATTAAACTGTCAATTTCATATGTTAAAGTACCAACAGTTTTTGTTATCTCAGCTGAAAAGCAAAGTGACACAAACAGAACAACCAGATTTGAAAGAGTTGCAGGATTTGTTGCATGGAGCAGAGCAAGTGGGTAAACATACCTGGCAGTGTGGTTTTGATGCTTTAGAGGCCTCATGTAGAGCTGCTGTCACGGGGTCTGTCATATGTAGACATGCTTGGCTCAAAGAGCAGACCTTAACCAGATCATGTCAAAGCAAAGTTATTAGATGCACCACTTCAAAAAGATGTATTGTTCGGTGTTAAAGCTGAGGCGGTACTAAGGAAAATGGAGGAAAAAGCGAAATCTATGCAAACAGTTAAAGATTTCTTGCAGGTGCAACCTCCACGCTTCAGCAGAAACTGGCCTTCAAAAAATTGGTCCTTTCCAGCCACGGACAGACCTCAAAGGGGCAGATATAGACGTCCAACGGGTAGAGGACAACCTCAAGGATCTTGCAGAGCTAGACCGTGGCAAGCACCAACCCCAAGAGGTGGAGAAAATAGACCACAGTCATTTAGAAAACAGACACAATGACTTCCCCCTATGCCTGCCAAACAAAGCTATAATGGTAGCACCTTTGGGCGGAAAACTGGCATTATTTTCAAAAACTGGCACATTGTTACAAAAGACAAATGGATTCTGGACATTATAGACAGAGGCTACAGGTTCCACTTTCACACCCTTCCAAAAATGAGAGGCTTGCCAAACCTGCCACAAAATCAATGGGCAGAGGCACAAAGATAAATTTCCGCTCTCATGGATATGAAAGCAATTCAAGAGGTACCTGCAAAAGAACAAGGTCAAGGTTTTTATTCCAGACTATTTCTGGTACCAAGGAAGGACAAAGATTGGAGACCCATCTTAGACCTATCCATCCTAAACACATATCTACAGGTACCAAAATTCAAGATGCCCACATTACAGCAGCTTCTTCCCATGCTGGGCAAGGAGTCTTGGCTGGTAACATTGGACCTCAAGGAGGCATACCTGCATGTCCCTATCAGACAAGATTGCAGAAGATACCTCAGATTTCTTGCATGTTCAACCCATTACCAATTTTCTGCATTGCCCTTTGGCTTATCTACTGCGCCCAGAGTGTTTACGAAATGCCTGGCATCAGTAATTGCCTTCTGCAGACAACAAGGAATACAAATCTACCCATATCTGGACAACTGCCTGATCCAAGCGGACAGCAAGGACATTCTGTTGCAGCATTTGGCCTTTGTAATAAAACTGTTAAACTACCTGGGATACACAGTGAACAAAAAGAAATCAAAACTAATACCTTCTCAACAGATAATTTTCCTGGGTGCCAGCTTAAATACAACCACCCAGATGGCCTACCTCACGCCAGACAAACAAGGGCAACTGTCTCAATACTTCAACAAAATGGCAACTTTAACCAGACTAACTGCAAGGAAAGTCCTGCAAGCTCTGGGATTCATGGCATCTTGCATCCTACTAATACCATGTGCAAAGCTGCATATGAGGAAACTACAATGGTACCTAAAAAACTTATGGTCTCAACACAGCCACAGCTTGGAAACAATTATTCCACTCATTCCATGCCTTCAAAAGGAATTTTTGTGGTGGGCTCAAGCATGCCAAAGAAACACAGGTCTCCCTTTCTATTTACCTCAAGCAACTCAAATCATCACAACGGACACCTCAGGCTATGCCTGGGGAGCACACATGGCAGATCAGTGCATTCAGGGAAAATGGTCCCAAAAAGAGAAGCACCTACACATCAACCAATAGGAGATGCTAGCAGTGCAAAATGCTCTTATGATCTTCAAAGACCTACTGCATCCAAGCCAGCTATTGATAAGCACAGACAACACCACAGTCATGTGGTACATAAACAGGGGGGAACTCATTCATACCCCCTGTGCAGGCAAGCCATGACCCTGTGGAACACAGCACTGGAATTGCAGATTCAACTACAGGCACAATTCCTGCCAGGGAAGGAAAACACACTGGCAGACAACTTAAGCAAAAATATGACAGACCCACACGAATGGAAGTTGCATCCTCAAGTCTTCTCAAAGATAACTCCGGCATGGGGACAGCCAGACATAGATCTATTTGCTACCCACAGAAATTACCAGTTGGAAAAATTCTGTTCAAGGACCTATCATCCACAGGCCTGGAAAATGGACGCACTCTTTCAATTGGACAACATTGACAGTCTATGCCTTACCGCCTCTTCCTCTACTGACCAAAGTTCTATTAAAAGCCAGAGCAGAGAGGCCACAAAAGACTGGCCACGACAGCACTGGTATCCTCTCCTAAAGAGCCCGTCACACTCGCCACCATGGATCCTACTTCTAGTTCCTCTTCTGTTGTCCCAGCACAACTACAAAACCCTTCACAGCCAGCTCAAAACCTTAAATCTAGCTGCATGGAGAATACCTTAATTTCCCAACACTCTTCTCTCCAAGGAGGTGCAGGATATCATCTTGGAGGCCAGAAGACCCTCTACTAGAAAAACCTACTCCGCCAAATGTAAACAATTTTGTTCCTGGAATCAAGAAAAGGGCCAGAATCCTTGGGTAATAAATATACCTCAAATTTTACAGTACCTAGCTGAGATGTTAAACAGTGGCCTTTCCTTCTCCTCCATCAAGATCCACGCTTCAGCCATTTCTGCACAATACAATACAGATCCTCCTTTATTCTCACATCCTCTCTTAAGGCAGTTCCTCAGAGGAGCAAAAAATATAAAACCCCCACAGAAACCACCAGTCCCAGCTTGGGACTTCAACTTCGTATTGGAAAAGCTGAACCTGCCTACCTTTGAGCCGGCTTCTTCAACAGAGCTACAATACTTGTCGTGGAAAACAGCCTTCCTTCTGGCTATTACCTCAGCACACAGGGTTTCGGAGCTACAGGCCTTCATGGCTGTGCAACCATTCATAATTTTCCATCAGGACAGAGTTTTCTTACGAACCAACCCGACCTTCATGCCACAGGTAGTATCCAGTGTAGCTTTGAATCAGACTATTCATTTACCTACCTTTTACCCAAATCCACAGAACAAAGGAGAGAGACTACTACATTCCTTGGACATTCACAGACAACTTCGTTATTACTTGGACAGAACAAAGTCATTCAGGAAATCTGGGCAGCTCTTTGTGTCCTATGCTACAGGTGCTCAAGGAAAGGCTATTTCCAAACAGACAATTTCAAAGTGGATCGCCCACTGCATACGCTTTTGTTATTCATTTCATGGAAAATCTGTGCCTGTATACATCAGATCCCACTCCACCAGGGCTACAGCTACCTCTGCAGCTTTCCTCAGGGGGGTCCCTACCAAGAACATTTTGGAAGCAGCTACTTGGAGTTCAGTGCACACTTTCTCCAAGCACTACCACCTTCCACTATACTCAAAATCTAGAGCGGGCTTTGCCACAGCAGTCCTGCAGGGCATCCTAGCCCCTCCTAGTTCCGCTTAGTACCTACCACCCTTACTTAGCTTTGGGATTCTACCCAACTGTAATGACTGCAGCTGTATGCACAATGAACATAGTACAGTTTTGTACCTACCATAAATGTAGATGTTCGAGTGCTCGTACAGCTGCAGTCCAGGTTACCCTCCCTCCAATCCCCTCTTAGGACAGGCCTTATGACAAACACCTTTATCATACAACCTATTTGGGGGTATTCTTTTATGGTGTATTTGCTTGCAACTACTGTTTTTGATTTCTCTACATTGCATGTTTGCATAATATTATGTTTTGCCTTCCTTCTGGGGGCACCTGACATCTAGGGCAAGAAAAACTGAAGAAAATGGCGTCGGCTGCCTCTTTTATACCCCTGCCGCACTGACATCAGGGAAGAAGCGATGACTACCGACGCCGGACCTAGACTTTGGAATTCAGCCAACCGAGGACCCGCCTGACGGCAGGATAACCCAACTGTAATGACTGCAGCTGTATGAGCACTCTAACATCTACCTTTATGGTAGGTACAAAACTGTACTTTCCATGGCATCAGCAATTCTTCTTGTTCCCCTAGCCCGCTTTCCCATGAAAATTCTCCAGTGGCTCCTGTTCACACAGTGGTCCTTCCAACAGCTTCCAGTGTCTCTCAAGATTATGATCACAGAAGCATGCAAGAAGCACCTCGCTTCGTGGATGGTCTCCCCATCAGTGTCCCAGGGCAGACCATTTGTGCTATCCCCTCCAGTCACCACAGTGACCACGGGCGCCTCCCTGATAGGGTGTTGGGGGGGCATTATCAGGGCAGGACAGTCCAAGGCACCTGACAGCCTCAGGAGTACCATTTGCATATAAATGTCTTTGAGATGAGAGCCGTGCTCTTAGCGTTGCAAGCCCTTCAGGACTCTCTCCTTCCTGGGACCATTGTAATTCAAATGGACAATATGTCAGTGGTGTGGTAAATCAACCTCGCAGGGCGAACCAGGTCCTATCCTTTATGTCGAGAAGCATTCAGACTCTGTCAGTGGGCGATCTCTTCCCAACGTTTTGTGATCGCAACGCACATCCCTGGGAGGTCCAACGTCCTCGTAGACAGGCTCAGCAGAGCATTTCTCATGCCTCACAAGTGGTCTCTGAATCAGGTAATTGTGGAACAGTTCTTTCGCAAATGGGGACAGCCTTGCTGCGACCTATTCGCTACACCCTTCAACAGCAAGTGCAGCAATTTCTTCTCCCTTCTTCCACTTCCCGGCCACTCCTCCAGAGACGCTCTAGTCCACGATTGGCCTCAGGGACTTCTTTATGCCTTCCCTCCATTTCCCCTAATACCCAAACTCATACAGAGAGCAACTACGTTGGGTTGCAGAATGATCCTCATTGCCCCTTACTGGCCTCGACAGATATGGTTCCCATTCCTGCATCGTTACCTTGTCTAGCAGCCTTGGATTCTGGATCTTATTCCAGATCTACTGATTCATCAATCGGGCAGACTGCATCAATCCCTTCAAACACTCCAGCTCACAGCTTGGTTGCTCCACTTCCAACCTTAGCCAGGCTTCCCATCATTTCATCCTCTGTGCGTGAAATTACCTCATCACACAAATCCACAAGTAGGAAAACTTATGCTAGCAAGTGGAAACATTTTTCTTGCTGGGCAGAGGCTAAGAATATAGACCCCTTTTCAGCCCCTGTCCACGAGATTTTTTAATTTTTAGCGGAACTCTTTCATTCTGGTTCCACTTTTGCTACAATCCGGGTTCATATAGCTGCCATTTTGAATTTTCACTTTGGGTTGTCTTCTAACAACATTATGTCTCAAGCTGTGTAAAGCCTTCCTCAAAGGAACCACTCTGCTTAGGCCCCCCAGTGAGAGATCCCCCACCTCCGTGGGATCTAAATTTGGTACTAGCTTCCCTAATCTTGCCACCTTTTGAACCTGCAGCATCTTGCTCTCAAGTTCTTATCCCGGAAGACACTTTTTTTTCTGGTAGCCATTACTTCTGCCAGACGTGTTTTGGAGCTTCAGGCTCTATGTATTCGTCCTCCATACTTAGTTTTTCATAACGATAGGGTCTCTCTAAGGACCAATCCTTCCTTCCTTCCTAAGGTCTATTCGCAAAATAATTTAAATCGGTCCATAGACCTTCCTGTGTTTTTTCCTAATCGCACCAACAAGGCAGAATATAAATTGCACCAGTTGGATGTTCACAGACAACTGTGTTTTTATTTACATAGGACAAAGGACATCAGGAAGTCGGACCAACTTTTCCTTTCCTATGCTGGGGGCAGACAAGGCCTTCCAGTCTCAAAAGTAACATTATCTAGGTGGTTATCTCACATTATTTCATTCATTTGCCAGCTGAGAAACAAAGAATTATCTATCAGACCAAAAGGCCTCTCTGCTAGGGCCTTAGCCACCTCGGTGGCCTTCCAGTCTAGGTTGCCCATGGAATCTATCTGTGCAGCTGCTACCTGGGCTAACCCACATACCTTCATTTCTCATTATAGACTAGACATTGCTTCCAGAAACTGAGCTGATTTTGGTTCCACTGTTCTGAAGAGTTCGTTCCAATGAGCCACCCAGGATAGTAGGTGCTAGGGACGCTGTCCCAACCAGCAAGAATGAAGGCGAGATAGACAACTTAACATAAAGAAGTTATGTACCTACCATAACGTTCCATGTTAGTTGTCATCTTCTTGCCTTTTTTCTTGCATCCCACCCTCCATCCCCCTATCCTAGTGGATCGAGAGGAGCTCCCTTTTTCAGATTTCATTGGCTGAACCTTCTCTGGTTGTCCTTTTTCTGCTTAGATAGCTACACAGCTAGGCCCCAGGGGCTACTAGGGGAGAATTCTTCCTTAGTCATGTCTGGAATAGCTTTTCCAAACGAGATCTGGGTAGCTAGCGCCAGGCATCATGGGATATGGGGTAGCCTTGAGCCAGTAAACAGCTCTCGAGCTATTGAAGATGGCTGAGTCGGAGCAGTGGATCGGCTCCGATCCCAACCAGCAAGAAAGAAGGTGAGAAGAAGACAACTAACATGGAACGTTATGGTAGGTACATAACTTCTTTTTACAAGGGCTATTCTCCATGGGTTTCTGGAGACTTTGCTTGCAGCCTTCTTCTGTTCTTTCCACTCCCTAGGTTCCATTTAAACTAGCGCACTTTACCATATGTAAAGAATACTGCAACATTGAATAGAAGGACATAGAATAGTTATGTAAAATCTTACCATAACCATAGATGCTCTTCTCTTCTGTTACAGTATTCTGTCCCTCCCACCTCCTCCCTGCATCTTGTCTCTTCCCTGAATGACTTAATGTTTTCCTTAGGACTCCTGTTCCTCATGGTGCATTCTAGTTCTGAGGATGGTACGTGCGGATGTCCTTTTATGGCTGACGTCAACGCAGACGTGCAATGTCCCACATGCTGTGACAGTAGCTTGAAGCTTTTGTATACTGGCCAGACATCGGATCGTAGAGCGAAATACAACCCATATCTAAAGAATACTGCAGCACAGAAGAGTGACATCTAGTGTTAGATTTTACACAACTATTTTCCTGTGAATGTACGAAGCCGAAGTTCTTGATTAAGCTTCAGGCTTTAAATCTGTAAGGTGTAACACTCATACTTTAATACAAATGCAACAAGAATCAAAAAGTTTCAGGATAGATTTTCTCTAGTAAAATTTCAGACATTACAACTGACCAAATGTATTTCTGTATTTCAGGCAAAAGCTTACAACAAACTGTTTAATGTTGCAAGGTAGATAAGGTTATAGTGCTGCTTTTTTCTGAAACAAAGGAATGACCTTGGTCGTTCTCTGTTCCGTGATGAATACAGTTTGTATAACTATTTAATTTCTCCAAATCTTTTGGATTTCTTATACCATGAGGGAATGGACTCTATTCCTAAGTCAGTGTACGATGAAAGTTCATAAAATTAGTATTTTCAGTATTTGATGTCAGCAAAAAATATTTTTCGCAGCACCCCCAGTGTGCCCGGTAATGACTACTGCAATTCGTATGGAGTTACATGTATTGGTAACTTGTCTAAATACAATTGTAGATTCTTTTTTATGAGACCTGTTGCTCCTACTGTTATTGGAATTGTCTGGATATCTTTCTTCAGCATGACTCTCATTTCTGCCTGCAAATCTTGATATTTTCTGACTGTTTTTCTCTGTACGGAAGACACTGTAGTTACTGGGTGTAGTGATTTCAGTGATCAGTGTTACTTTTGCCTTTTCATGGACCACGATAGCTGGTTTTAGTTGGTAATGGGTGATCCCATATGATGTAGACTTTATTTTCTGTGATGCTGTGTGGCTCATGTTTCCAGTGCTTTTCAGCCAGATAATGTTTGCAAAATCTCCAGTGCAACAGCCTTGCCAAATTATTATGCCTTTCAGTATACAAGCCTCCTGCCTTTAGTGTGTCACAACCAGCAACAAGGTGTATGACCAGATGTCCTCCTATTCCCATGTTGCAGCATTCAATGTATGGATTTACTCCTCTTGCTTCACGAACGTCCAGTCAGTATGCAAAAGTTTTCAGTCACTGTATGGTGCGTGGGATGTCTGTGGCTCAAGGAACATGGGCCATAAGTGACGTCTGCGCGCACCAGCCCTCAGAACTTCTCAGCTGCCAGTAGAATGCCAGGTGTTCCTGCCTTCATGGCTGTTGGATTCACGTAATCAGATAAGTGCCCCTTTGGGGACTATTCTGTCCTTTTCTTTCATTTTAATGCCTGTTCATGTCATCCAGAAAGGGCAAGTGTGAGTGTGACGATCAGATACCTCTCAAGGTCACCGATGATCAGTGCCTCTTGTTCGGGACGGTTGCACGATTAAAAGACTTGTTCCATTTGTCAGGTGTTTGTGCCCAAAACATTGCACAGCTGTCTGCACGTGCTTAACTTGTATTTAGAGAGTTAGAGGTTAAAACAAATAGCTTTAGGGGTGGAGAGATGATGTCCTTCATGGATGCATCTGCAGTCATAACAAGTGGGTTGTCCTGTCGTCAGGCAGCCCTGCAGTCGGCCGGATTCCAAAGTCCGGGTCCGGCTTCGGCTGATGTCGCACTCCACCCGACGTCATCTCTGTTGGTCTTCGGGTATAAAAGCATCAGCCGACGCCATTTTCCTCAGTCTTTCTTGCCGCGTGGCGCCCGAAGCAGAAGCTGTTCGCAAGTGCCGGTTGGTCGGATCCAGAGATTACTTCTACCGAATACTACTTCGAAGACTTCTAAAGCTAAGTACCCCGTTGGGGACTCTTTCTTGCCTCAGCCGATGTCAGAAAAAGTTAACAATTGTTTAACCTGTGGGAAACAAATACCTCATAAAGATTTCCACTCTTACTGTCTGCCTTGTTTAGGCCCAGCCCACGACGTAGCAGCCTGTTCGGCCTGTGCCTCTTTCAACCGACGAATGCTTAGGCGTCGGTCGGAGTTTGCAGAACAGTTTTTCGGTTCTGTTTTTGCGTACATTATGCCGTCGGATCCTCAGACTACCCCCAAAAAACGCAAAGATAAAGACCGACACTCGCGGTCCGCGGTTTCGGCCGAAACCACGGTAAAGCAAACGGGGAGTGTCTCGTTTTCGGCTGAAACCGAGAAAACTGATCAAAGTACAGCTGAACCTATTCTTACAACTGAGGCCCCTGCTACAACTCTTGAATCGACCTCAGAAATTTTACCCACTACGGTGGTTGACTTATCAGACACCATCCCTTGGATGTCTCTACCCCAGCACGTGGTGCTGCTAGGCCTCCAGCTGCCATGTCCATTAAGGCCTTCGCCAGGGCTAAAGCAGCAAAGACTACTAAAACAGTGCCTGTTAAACCCCCACATCCAGGCCCTCTTCTAGTTCTCAAATGCTTTCTTTGGCAGAAGATTTAATTTCTTTAATTAGAGGATCTCAATCTCACCCAGACAGGGCCTCTCAGCCCCAGAGAAGAGACCTAGGGCAGAGCACCCTGAGCCAGTGTCTTCTGATGATTCTGCTGATGAATCAGACATAACTGACCAGCCTGAGGCTCCCTTCTCCAATTTTGAAGATTCTGATGCTGAAGAATCCATTCCAGCTGCTTCCCCACCAGAAGAATTCTCCTTTGGGAAACCTTGCATGCCATGCGTGTACAGCTCCAATGCCAGCAACAGGTTTATTCAGACTCCAGAAAAAGATTTAGGACCTTTCTGCACCTCCCACAGCACAGGCCCTTAGCTATACCTCCTGTTCTCTCTGTGGTGGATGATGCTTTCAATGATGTTTGCTCCGCTCCAGATTATTTACCCCAGCCCCTGCCAAACCAGACAGATTTTACAGGGTGCCAGATACTCATCACCACCTTTACAAGGCCCCACTTGCAGACCCAGAAACTATATCCCAGGGTCCCAAGGCAGTAGCAGCGACCACAGCTAAAACCCTATTCCTTCTGAAAGGGAAGCAAGGTCATTAGACAGATGGGGTAAAAGGTCTACACTTCAGCTACTCTCTCAGCTAGAGCTTTAAACTGTCAGTTTCACATGATACAATACCAAGAGTTTATGCTTGATCAGTTAACTAAAAAACTAACCACTGATGAATCTCTTGATAAGAAGTATGTATTAGAGATGGTAAATAACATACAACAGGTTAGCAACCATTCATTAAAATGTGGCTATGATGCACTGGAGGCTTCATTTAGATCAGCCATGACAGGCACAGTGATAAGAAGGCATGCATGGCTAAAGGAACAAGCTTTACCGGATCATGTTAAAGCTAAGTTGCTAGATGCTCCTATGGACAAGACAAGTTTGTTTGGTACACCTGCCCAGCAGGTTATGAAAAAAATGGAAGAAAAGGCAAAATCTGTTCAAACTGTTAAAGATTTCTTGCAGGTTCAACCCCCAAGGTTTAGCAGGAACTGGCCTGCCAAAAATTGGTCCTTTCCTGACTCCACAAAATTTCAAAGGGGCAGGAATAGACGTTCCAGAGGCAGAAACCAATCCAGAGGAGGTGCCTACAGAGGACGACAGTGGCAAGGTAACAACAGAGGCACAGACACAGCCACTGCCACTACATCAGCACAACCACAGTGACTTAATCCTAAATCCGCCTACCAGGGAACAAATAGCAGCTCCTCTAGGCGGAAAGTTAACCTTATTTTCAAAGAACTGGCACTACATAACAAAAGACAAGTGGATTTTACAAACCATAGATCAAGGTTACGGTTTCACTTCCACACTTTACCAGTCAAAAGAGGAATGCCAAATCTAGCTCCAAATCAAAAAACAGAGGCTCTACGCCAGATAATGGAGTTAGCAAACATGAGAGCTGTGGAAAGAGTGCCAACAGCAGAACAAGGAAAGGGGTTCTACTCCAGACTATTCCTAGTTCCAAGAAAGGAAAAAGTTGGAGACCAATTCTCGACCTGTCCACCTTAAATACATACATCATTGTCCCAAAATTCAAAATGCTGACCCTACAGCAACTTCTTCCCATGCTGGGCAAGGAGTCTTGGCTGGTAACTCTAGATCTCAAGGAGGCATACCTGCACGTCCCCATTCGACCAATCTGCAGAAGATACCTCAGATTTCTTGCAGGATCAGAGCACTATCAATTCTCAGCATTGCCCTTTGGCTTATCTACTGCCCAGAGTATTCACAAAATGCCTGGCATCAGTAATCGCCATTGCAGACTACAGGGAATTCAAATTTACCCATACCTGGACGACTGCCTGCTACAAGGGACAACAAAAGCAAGCTGACAACAGATTTACAAAGGGTCATTTACTTGCTACAAGGACTGGGATACACAGTCAATTTACAAAAGTCAAGGCTGATACCATCCCAAACAAGGACATTCTTGGGCGGAATTGGACACAGTACAACAAATGGCATTCCTGACTACAGAAAAACAAAAGAACTTCCTCTTTACTTCTTGGCACTAACAAAACTGAACAAGTTAACAGCAAGAAAAGTTCTACAGGCCTTGGGCTTCATGGCATCATGCATAATCTTGGTCCCATTTGCCAGACTACATATGAGGAAACTACAGTGGTACCTAAAGAATTTATGGTCCCAACACAGACACAGTCTAGAAACAGAAATCCCTCTAATTCCATGCTTAAAACAGGAGTTCCTATGGTGGGCTCAGGCATGCCAGTCAAACCCAGGCCTACCCTTTCGCAGATGTCAACCAAGCCAGACCATCACAACAGACGCTTCAGACCTAGGATGGGGGGCCCACATGCTGGACAAATGCGTGCAAGGATTGTGGACACAGGATCAACTTCACCTGCACATCAATCTAAAAGAAATGCTGGCAGTAAAACTGGCAATCCAAAAGTTCAAACCATTTCTCAAAGAGGGCCAGTTGATGATAAGGACAGACAACACCACAGTCATGTGGTACATCAACAAACAGGGAGGCACTCATTCATACCCCCTATGCAGAATGACCTTGGAGCTGTGGACCCTGGCACTCGGCTACAACATTCAGTTACAAGCAATATTTGTACCAGGGAAAGACAATACTCTAGCAGACATATTAAGCAGAACCACTTCGGATGCCCACGAATGGAAGCTGCACCCGGACATCTTCAAAACCATCTCAAAGAAATGGGGAATGCCACAGATAGACCTATTTGCATCACCTCTCAATCACCAGCTCAAACAATTCTGCACAAGGACATTCCACCCACTAGCATGGAAAGTGGACTCACTCTCCTTCAACTGGAAAGGCCTAACAGCATATGCATTCCCACCTCTTCCTTTGATACACAAGGTACTACTAAAAATCAAGGAAGAACGCCCAAGGATAATCCTGATAGCTCCAAACTGGCCAAGACAACACTGGTACCCACTACTGAAGAGCATGTCTCGGAACAAAATGTGGCCAATACCTCTGATGCCTTTGATGTTAACTCAGAACAACTACAGCATCATACATCCAAACCTAAAAACGCTGCAACTGACTGCATGGAACATCACATAGCAGCAGCTAATCCAGAACTTTCCCAAAGAGTTAAAGACATTATTCTTGAAGCACGCAGACCTTCAACAAGAAGGAACTATGCTGGAAAATGGAAAAGGTTTGTCATTTGGAGTACGGAAAGAGGAAAAGATGTGTCAAACATAGATATGCCTAACATTCTGGAGTATCTGGCGAACTTCTTCATTCAGGCCTGTCCTACTCCTCCATCAAGATACATGCATCAGCTATTTCAGCAGAATACAGCTTTGATCCACCTGTTTTTCGCACCCTTTGCTCAGGCAGTTCCTCAGAGGAATCAAGAATGTAAAACCTCCAAGGAAACCACCATTACCAGCTTGGGATTTAAACTTTGTGCTAGAAAAGTTGACACTATCACCCTTTGAACCAGCAGCAACAGCAGACCTACAACACCTGTCATGGAAAACTGCTTTCCTACTGGCAATTACTTCAGCAAGGAGGGTTTCAGAACTACAGGCCTTAATGGCAGTGCAACCCTTCCTAATCTTCCACCAAGATAGAGTGTCCATGAGGACTAATCCTACATTTATGCCCAAGGTGGTATCCAGAGTGTCTTTAAACCAGGCAATCCACCTACCTACCTTCTTTCCCAACCCACAAAACAGAGGGAAAGAATACTGCATACCTTGGATGTACATAGACAGCTACGCTACTACTTGGACAGAACAAAAATAGCAGAAAGACTGACCAACTTTTGTAGCCTATGCAACAGGAAGGGAAGGAAAAGCTATTTCCAAACAGACAATCTCCAAATGGATAGGAAATTGCATACGATACTGTTACTCCTTCCATGGAAAACCAATTCCACAAAACATAAGACCTCATTCTACAAGGGCAACAGCCACTACCACAGCCTTCTTACGAGGAGTGGCAACCAAAGACATTATTGAGGCGGCTACTTGGACCTCCGTGCATACATTTGCCAAGCATTATAATTTGCCTCTATATTCCAGATCCCGAGCAGGGTTTGCCACTGCTGTGCTGCAAGGGATCCTAAACACACCATAATCTACTTTTATCCTCCTCCCTAGTTGGCTATGGTATTCTACCCATTGTTATGACTGCAGATGCATCCATGAAGGACATAGTACAGTTTTGTACCTACCATAAATGTAGATGTCCGAACTGGATAGCATCTGCAGTCAGGATTACCCTCCTCCTTCCCTCTGTGGTACTCCTAGGGTGTTTACCCTCCTAATAGCTAGCTGTTGGGGGGGAGTCTTTTATGGTGTATTTGTTTGTATATATGTACATATATGCTTATTGTTGTGTTTACCTATATCTATTTGGAAACATTGGCATCTATCCAAATTTTAGCCTGCAAGAGGGCTACTGGCATCTGGGGCAAGAAACACTGAGGAAAATGGCGTCGGCTGATGCTTTTATACCCGAAGACCAACAGAGATGACGTCGGGTGGAGTGCGACATCAGCCGAAGCCGGACCCGGACTTTGGAATCCGGCCGACTGCAGGGCTGCCTGACGACAGGACAACCCACTTGTTATGACTGCAGATGCTATCCAGTTCGGACATCTACATTTATGGTAGGTACAAAACTGTACTTTCTTCGTGTTTCACTGTTGCAGTCATCACACTTTGGTTGTCTGCCTGCTGGTAGCCCTCAGCTGGCCCGAATACCAGAGACTTAGTATTTCTGCGTCAGTTGCTGTCCCTTCAGGACTGACGTCAGGACATCGGGTATAAAAACAGGCAGCCGACGCCATTACATCAGTCTTTCTTGCTGAGGAGCCCGAAGCAGAAGCAGTTCGCACGTGTGCCGGTTAACCGCTACCTGAGCTTTCGTTTCCGAATTGAATCATCCAGAAGTCTTCTAAAGCCAAGTTCCCCATTAAGGATCCTTTTTTTCTTGCTCTAACAGATGTGAGAAAAAGTTAACAATTGTCTCGCCTTTGAAAAACAAATACCACACCATGATTTCCATTCTTACTGCGATACCCATTCAGGCCCAGACCACATCCCTCACTGTCTGTTTTGTGCCGCCTTCAATGACCAAACTATTCATTGTTGGGCCCTTATCGTCACTAAATACTTTCCCTCTCTATCTCTGTATTCCGAAATGGCTTCTGTAAGCCATCTGACTACTGATCTTATGAAAAAACATAAGGATTAAGGCAGAGAAGACCGCACAGGTCCATACCTTCAGATGTTTCCATTAAGCTAGTTGCCATTTTGCCGGTATTCAGTGAGGTGCTTTCGCAGCCCCTGATGCCCGCTTTGATGGATTCACAGACTGCTAGCAAGATCCGTTCGGTGTCTGGTATGCCGCGAGACTCTTCTTTTACTATAGAACCTGCGGATGTCTCTACCTTGGATGGGTCTGGAGCTACTGTGAAGGCACAGGCTTCTGAAGAAGTTCTTCGCATTACTGATATTCGACACAAACTGACGACTTCTTTCACGTTTTAATTTCTGTCTAAAATTACTGAGTTTCTAAGGCCAAGAGTATGAGCCACGCCTAAAAAAAAAAGACTACCCAAACTCAAGCACCTACTTCCTTGCCACAACATCAAATGCTTAAAATGGCAGACCTGATTATGTTGATTAGGGGAAGCCAGCCTTCCCTGCTAAGAGAAAGAGACATGTTTTCAGCAACTTTAACAGACCCAGAGTCCGATGATTCTGAGGCCTCTGAATATGAAGATATGCCTTTATCTACTTATGAGGATTCAGATGCAGAGGACTCCATTCCCTCTGCTTCCCTTCCGGAGGATTTTTCTTTTGGTGAAACCCTACATACTTTTGAGAGCATTTCCTTTGGGAATGCCAGGATTATTCTTAGTCCAAAAAGAGACTCTGAGAATATTTAGATTTGCCACAACCTAGACCTTTAGCTATCCCGCCTGTTCTGGATGTTATGGATGATGGAATCCAGTCTTAACTCCTGATACTTTACCCTCCCTGCTCCAAGGAAACCAGACTGGTACTACAGAGTCCTGGACTCTCACAAATTTATTTTCAAAAATTCTACTGCTGACCCAGAGGTAATTTCCCAGGGGCCTAAAGGTATAAAAAAAACTACAACTAAGAATCCCACCCCTTCGGAAAAGGATTCCCGAGCTTTAGACAGATTGGGTAAGAAACTATTACACCTCTTCAACTCTAGCCGTTGGGGCATTGAATTGCCAGTTTCACATGCTGAAATAACAGCAACATATTATGGAACTTATTAAGCAAAAATGATCTACCCTTACAGACTGTGCAGAAAATAAAGAATTACAGGAGCTTATGCATGCTGCAAGCCAAGTCAGCAAGCATACCTTGCAGTGTGGCTTTGACACCCTAGAACCATCTTGCAGGGCAGCAGTCACTGGTTCTGTACTGAGAAGGCATGCTTGGCTTAAAGAGCAGACCTTGACAGACCATATCAAATCAAAATTACTAGATGCTCCTTTGAACAAGAACAGTCTGTTTGGCACCAAAGCAGAAGAGGTTCTAAAAAAGATGGAAGAAAAAGCTATATCTATGCAGAGAAGTCCAAGATTTTTTGCAAGTGCAGCCTCCAAGATTCAGTAGGCATTGCCCCTCGAAGCATTAGTCCTTTCCAGCCCCTTCACGGCCATCTCAAACTAGACCCGGGGGAAACGGACCCCCCCCCCCCCAGATTATAGTCTGATGGTATGCAGAGATCTAAGCAATGGAGTACCTCCACTTCTAAAGCAGGGAGTGCTAAGCCACCCCCTTACAGAAACCATTCACAATTACTTCTCAACTCTACTCCTCACCTCTGCCCAATTACTTGTGCCCCTAGGAGGAAAACTTGCCCTCAACATCGTATCCCAGGGGTACAAATTTTACTTCCACTCACTGCCAACCCCAAGAGAGTTCCCAGACCTTCCTTCAAACCAGTTGGCATAGGCACAAAACCAAGTTCAATCCCTGCTCTCCGTAAGGGCAATTCAACCTGTCCCTGCAGAACAGATAGGTCAAGGGTTTTATTCCAGACTTTTCCTGGTACCCAGAAAAGAGGGCACTTGGCACCCAATCCTAGATCTTTCCATTTTAAACACCTTTCTGGTGGTACCAAATTTCAAAATGCTCACCCTTCTGCAGCTCCTTCCTATGCTGTCCAAAGATGCCTGGTTAGCCATCCTAGACCTAAAAGAAGCCTATTTGCACATCCCTATCAGAGACTCGTGCAGGGAATTCCTACATTTCAGAGCAGGAACTATGCATTACCAGTTCTCTACACTTCCCTTTGGCTTATCTGCTCCCAGAGTCTTCACAAAATGCCTGGCTCCAGCCCATTGCCTATTGCAGACATAGAAAAATTCAAATTTATCCTTACTTTGGATGACTGCCTGATTCAGGCAGACAGTCAGAAAAAGCTGATGCAGCACCTGACATAAAGAACCTTCTAACCTCCCTGGGATACACTATCAACGAAAAGAAATCCAAGCTAGTCCCCTGTCAAAAGGATTGTATTCCTGGGAGCAAGCTTCGACACAGCATCTCAGATGGCATCCCTTACTCCAGAAAAACAAGCCTATCTAACAAACTACTTTGTTCAAATGGCCACCAGAACCCAGCTATCCGCAAGGAAAATCCTGCAGGCCCCTAGGGTTCATGGCCTCTTGCATTCTACTAATTCCATATGCCAGACAGCATATGAGGAAACTTCAGTGGTACTTAAGTCTTTGGTGCTAACATTCTCACGGCCTGGAAACGGTCATACCTATCATACCTTGGCTAAGGACAGAGTTTCTTTGGTGGGCAGCAGCATGCAACCACAACAAGGCACTTCCCTTTACTCAGCCCCACACCGCCCAGACCCTAATCACAGGCATATCAGACTATGCCTGGGGGGCACATCTGGACGACAAGTGCATTCAGGGCCTCTGGACCCCAAGTCAAATGCATCTGCACATCAACCAAAAAGAGATGCTAGCTGTTCAGCATGCTCTTGACAGCTTTCAGATCCCTACTCTCACCAGGACCCCTGCTAATGAAAACCGGCAACACAACAGTTATGTGGTACATCATCAAGGGGGCAGGGGAGCCCACTCTGCAGGCTAGCCATGGCCCTTTGAAACACAGCCTTGGACATGCATGCATGTTCATCTGCAAGCTGAATTCCTGCCAGGCAAGCAAAACTCTCTGGCAGATGACTTAAGCAGAAATCCCCTCGACCCGCACAAGTGGCAGTTAGATCCCGGCACTTTCAGCCTTCTAACCCAGAAATGGGGGACCCCGCAGGTGGACTTTTGTGCCTCTCCTTACAATCACCAGCTCAGCAAATTCTGCCCCGGGACACCTCACAGCAGGGCCTGGAAAGTGGATGCTCTATCCTTCCAGTGGGTAAACCTCTTAATCTATGCATTTCCCCATCTGCCTCTTCTCTCAAGAATATTACTCAGGATAAGACAAGACCGACAAAGGACAATCCTGATTGCCCCGGACTGGCCAAGTAGGCAGCCTGGCACCTACCCCAGATCCCAACACTCCTCACTCAGCAGAAGGGACAGATCTTGCATCCTTCACTGCAAACCCTGAATCTTGCAGCTTGACTTATTCCTTGAATCCCAGTGACCAGCCTAAGCATTGCAGGTGCTGGACGTCATTCTTGAAGCCAGAAGACCCAGTAGAAGGAAATACTATGGTGATAAGTGGAAAATATATTGTTCTTGGATGCACTCTAAAGGAGAGGACACAGCACTGCCCTCATCTCTAATCTTAGATTCCTAGCAGATCTATTCCACAGAGGCCTATCCTTCTCCTCCATTAAGATCCATGCCTCTGCCATCTTGGTTCATTACAGCACTGAGCCACCTCTCTTCTCTCACCATGTCATCAAACAGTTCTTGAGAAGGGCAAACAACTTAAGGCCACCAAGAAGAGCCCCCACCCCTGCTTGGGACCTTAACTTTGTACTGGAAAAGCTCACACTACCCCCATTTGAGCCTGCAGCATCATTAGAGTTAAAATTCCTGTCTTGAAAAACATCCTTGCTTCTGGCCATCACTTCAGCTAGAAGAGTGTCTGAGCTACACGCACTTATGGCTGTGGAACCCTTCATTATTTTTCATGCTTACAGGGTCTCCCTTGGGGCTTAACCCTTCCTTTATGCCTAAAGTGGTTTCCAGTGGGACTCTCAACCAATCTCTCCATTTGCCAACTTTCTTCCCTAATCCTCAAAATGAAGGGGAAAGGATCCTGCACTCCTTAAACATGCACAGACAGCTCAGATTCTACCTCAATAGGACTAAGTCCTTCAGGAAATCTGACCAGTTACTAGTCAGTTTTGCACCAGGGGCAGAGGGCAAGGCCATTTCAGAACAAACAATTTCTAAATGGATAGCACACTGTATCCATTTCTGCTACAAGCACCATGGTAAACCAACCCCCTAAGGGGGTCAGAACGCATTCCACTTGGGCAACTTCTACAGCATTCCTCAGGGGAGTCCCTACCAAGAGAATTCTGGAAGCTGCTACCTGGAGTTCTGTTCACACCTTCACAAAGCATTACCATCTGCCTATCTTTTCCAAATCCAGGGTGGGTTTTGCAACAGCAGTCCTGCAGGGCATTCTAGCCAGCCCCAACTCTTCTTGAATGCCTCCACCCATTCTTCAGCTTTGGGAATCAACCAAAGTGTGATGACTACAGCAGTGAAATACGAAGAACATAGTACAGTTGTGTACACTTATCATAAATGTAGATGTTCTAGTGTATTCACTGTTGCAGTCCTGGTTTCCCTCCCTCCAGCCCCCTTGTCTCTCTCTCTCTCTCTCTCTCTTCCTGGTCTTATTACTCACCCCCTTACAGGGCTGTTGATATTTACTTTCTACTGGTGGTTTCCCACCATAACGTAGCTCCCTATTTGGGGGGCTCTGACATTTGGGGCAAGAAAAACTGATGTAATGGCGTCAGCTGCCTGGTTTTATACCACTGATGACCCAACGTCCATCCTGAAGCGACAGCAACCGATGCAGAAATGTTAAGTCTCTCGTACTCTGGCTGACTGAGGGCAACCTGCAGGCAGATAACCCAAGTGTGATGACTACAACAGTGAATACACTCTAGCATCTACATTTATGTAAGTGTACACAACTGTACTTTTTGCCCATTTTATGATTTCATGGCGGGCAAACAAGATCTGAGGAAGTTGGAAAACTGCATTATGGGTAGGGAAGGATGCCTTCTAGCTTTGCTGAAGACCTCAAGCTTTTGTAAAGGCCAAGACTGATCCGAACCATCAGTGAGAATAAAGGTCAAGATGGACAACACATACGGAACGTTGTGGTAAGTACATAACTTTTTTTAATGAGAAACAGATTAAAACGTAAAATCTGGTCATTCTGAGATGTGAAAATCTGGACAGTTGAGAGGTACAGCATATGTGAAAGAATAGTAGAACATTGCTTTGAGTAATAATGCTTACATGTCTCTAGAGTATGTGTTTTTCCACAGTGTGCTTTGTATATTTTGTTTAATACAGAAAGCTGTATTCTCACTCATTAACTCTAAGCAAATCCTTGCCAGAAGGAGTTTCATACTGAGACTTTGTGTGTTGGGGGGGGGGCAATAGACACGTCCCCTTAACTAATCACATACTTACCAGTATACAAAAATGATCCATTTGGGTTGGGCAGGGAGAAGGGTGGCACTAAGGATGTTGGAGGGCCACAAGTTTGCTACCACTGGTCTTAGATCTTTTGCATTGTATACGAGTATTAGACTGAGAATCAGCATTGCTTATTCAGCAAGCAAATCTAATGTCTATGCTTGTGTTCCACTTATTCGCAGATACAGCAGAACCATATTTTAAGGCCTTCCCAATAGGAGGAGTTCAGGCTATCAAGACGTATTTTGCATTTTGGGAGGAAAATCGCCTATTCAAAGTGCAAATAGTCACTTTAAAATACCTTTCTTGGAAGGCACTTTTTTTGTTTAGCTGGGGCAGGCGGATTTCTGTTACAGGCTGTCATGTGAATCGTATATGGTATTTCAGAAAAAAAAGTGTTAACTTTGTAGCCATATTTACTGTGAGTCTACTTATGCAACCGCTACTCCTTTTTACCCATGCTACCAGAATGAATATTAACATCTTTGTATACTGTGTACACAGGCAGCTTAGGTATTTTACTGGCTGAACTAAACTGTTCAGGAAAACTGTATGTATTGCATATGCCCAGTTTTCTTCCACTGTTCTCTGCTTCTGACCCATCCCTGTTCTCTGATTAGCTCTGTATAAAACTTGACTATTTTTAGCAAGTCTGTTTTGTTCCTGCTTTCTCACGTAATGAGTGCATCTCTGTCTGATTCCCTTGCTAAACTCTTATGTGCTAATTGGAATTTCATCTTTCTGTATATTTCCTTACCCATTTAATTTTTAATAGTATGTCCAGAGTTATCTAACTTTACATTAATCATAACTCCCCTCCTGCCAGTTGGTCTCCCAAACATTTGACACTACCTGGCTGTATACTTGTATATTTGAACTGTCAAGTTAACTCTTCATCACTTGTTGTTTTGCTGCTGTTATCCTAACTGCTTATTCATTACTGTTTTGACCATATTCCTGTTGCTGTCTCTGTTTTAGGAAATACAGCTTGCCTAGTGCGCTCATCTGTCATTGCCCACACAGTGAAGTTAGCAACAAGTTTATCTGATCCTTTACATGACTTACTGCATATACTGAAATGCAGGCGTCAGGATCAAGTGACTTGTGTATGTTCGGCATTTGATTCATACTCGTGTCTTTTTTCAACAAAGTACCTTAGCTCCTTACCTACTTTGAATCAGAAAGCAAATTACAGGTGAGAAGCTAAGCTAATGTTTTTTTAAAGGATGGCATAGCATGCTTCCAGTGATGACTGGCTAACTCTTAATTTATTCTGCTTGTCCTTTTCACTGTGGACCCACTTGCCTGTCAGAAAATCTAGCACTAGCACAAAAATAAGATATACTGCCCCTGCTGTATTTAATTCCCTTTTTTGCCTGATTTTCCTCTCCCTATTTTAAGTCCTGTTACTGTGTATATGTTGCTTGTGTATGTGAACAGCTTTCCATTCCCATTCTTTTTCCCTGCACCAAAGTAATATCTACATGAGCTGTTCTTGCTGCCACTTCAGACTTTCTAATCTCTTGATATTTTTTTCTGATACTAATCTGCCCACTCTGTTCACCCTCATTCCACTCCCCTACCCCCAAATCCTCCCACCCCCACTACCCCTAAAGTTATACATAACCTCAAAACACATACTTTACATATCATCCAGTCTCTACATAATGCATAGTCATCTTACAGTCCAACACCTCCCTTAACTAAACCCAACCCCTAACCTCTTATCAAACTCTTAAACCTTCCAACACTTATAGCCAATCTCCCCCCTCATCAGTTCTTCTTCCCTTGATAATCGCAGTGAAACAAATTATATCTAGCCAGATGTTTTATCCCCTGTATTACATTTCTTACTCATCATAGCCTATCAGCTTCTCTTTTCACCAACAGCATTTAATCTACTTAGTCTCCCACCAAATTTCTCATAACCCCCCACCATATACCAACTAACCTCAGTATCTCTGCATAGTTATGTAATAACTCAACTATCAGTCTCTTCTCATTCAAATACATATATAACATATCCGTTATTACACAAACATGACAAACTCCTTCTCAAACTCACTCCTACACCAAATTTACTTAACCCACGTTAAACTAAGTTGACATCCATCCCAATCCAGGCCCTACTAGCACACACAACAAACCCCTCAATTCCAATTTATCTAGTTTCCAACTTAACAGCACAGATCTACTTATTTTAAACATGAACCTAAGTAGAGTGTTGAACAAAATTCCTGACTTTTATGCAGCTTTCTCTGTACACCCCAGGCATTGTCATAGCAACACAGGCTTGTTGGTGAAGCACCCACCAAGAGGAGAAAACTCAGAGAAGAAAGGAGCCACTTTTAAGATTTTAAGTATTTTTCCTCTGTTTATTTGCTAAGTTTTTCTGCATAGCCGCCTATTTTGAGTATTTTCTGGCTTGTTAAACTTGATTTCTGCATTAGTAACTGTATTTAGAGCAAAACCTAGAGCTGTTTACTGAATTTCCTGTTTGCACTTATTTTTAAAATCGTTTTTTTCTCAAAACTTGCATTTTATCTGTCTTTGGCCTAGCACTCTTGTGTGGGGTCATTTACTGCACTGTTATAACTTGTTACTTGTGAACCTCTGCTATCTCTGAAAAAACAAAAAAAAACAAAAAAAAAATCTTGCTTTTTCCCCACTTTTCTAAGATTTAAAAAAGTTCAGTTACAGGCTTGCTGTTCTTGAACTGTTAGTAAGTTTCTGTGAGGCCATTTTTTGCTTGGGCTAAAGGGAAGTCTCTCTGTTGATCAGTGGCAGTGAAAAACATTGAGCAGCCTGCCTGCCCCTGTGGGAGTGGTTGCTGACTTGAAACTGTAGTTTTATTGGCCATTTTGGGTCAATTCCAAAACTCCTTCATCTTCCTCTCTTAAAACCCTCTTTTGCGTGATTTTGCGCATTTTTGTGCATAGCGCAACAGCGGGCAGCACCGCCTAATTGGGTTTAAACTATTCCTGGCTCTACAAAGTCTGCTCTTCACTTTTTCCCTTAGAACTGCTCTATCTCTCAATTTAAACACCATATTCTCATTCTAAGGCCCTTCACTGGTCCAATTAAGTAATCCTACAAGTTAGCACTATTAAACCATAAGCACTTCTTACTCTTATACTCTCTACGTTTACCCTGTCCTCTACTGGTCCGTTTTAATTCAGTTCCCTATATTACTCTACCATGTCCAAAGGTCAGTCAATGTTTTCCTCTCCAGTCCAGCTGGTGAATCTGGGAATTTTGAGGCAATGTTACAACTGTCTCATGTACACGGACAACCCTCTCCTCCTCCAAACAGGTTCAAATATATGTGAGATGCAACTATTTAGCCAAACTGGAGGCTGAACTCTCTCATCTCAAAACTGGTGTAGCCAGTCAGGAGGAGAAGGTGACCTCACACAACACAATTCCAGTATCACATAGTCCCACCACATCAGCGAACCAGACACACAAATACACAAAAACATACTCAGAGGCTCTAAATAAAAATCTACCTAAGCAACAGAGACCTCCAAAGCAGACATCCAAGCAAACGCTACCTCAAAACAAAACACACACAACACATAACCCACAAAGTCAGTGTGCCAAGCAGCCACAGCCGTTAAGGCTGAATAACACACCTGATACTCTTGTAATAGGTGACTCTATTGTCAGACACACTGACGTCCCGCTCACCAGGCTGAACAAAGAGAAGGTCACGGTGAGCTGCCTGTCGGGTGCTAGGATCGGCCAAATAACGCAAGCACTCAGGTCACTCCAAAGCAAATACAAATATGACTCAGTCATTGTACATGCTGGTGTGAATGACCTGAGACGTACTTCCCTGGACTACATGAAAAGTGACCTAGAGGAGCTCTCTGATTATGTAGCCCAGGCTGGTATGACCCTGACCTTGAGCAGCATCTTACCCTCACCTAGAATGATGCCACAGTACAAAGACAAAATGATCGATTTTAACAATTGGCTAAAATTTTGGTGTCATTCAAAGGGGATCCAGTGTCTGTCAGCCTGGGATGACATGCTCGACAAGCCACGTTGCTTTGCTAAGGACAGCTTGCACCTGTCACCACTGGGCTTTCGGATATTGGCAAAGGCTTTTGCCACCCCCATAGTGCCTTTTTTAGGCAAGGCTCAGAAGTCAAACCCACCCCCATAGACAGCACAAGGAACAAGAAACTAAGGGTAATGCTGCTAAACGCCAGAAGTCTTAACCTCAAGATGCACACACTAGAAGCTCTCCTCAGTATGGAGAACATCGATATCTGTGCAGTGACAGAAACCTGGTTCAAGGCTCCAGAGAGCACCCCAGCACTACCAGGCTATGCCTCATATCATGCTTTTCGGCCCCAAAACCCGGACCGAACCACAAAAGGAGGGGGAGTTTCCATATTTATCAAGGATATCCACACCTCCAGGTTAATAGCATTGCACGAAGTATCAGAGACCATCCATGTGCAACTAACAGTGGGCAAGACTGCTTTTCAGTTTATAGCATCCTACAGACCACCCTCTCAAAGTCTGGAATCCCACTCTGCTTTCCTGAAAACATTGGAGAACGTGAAGATCTCTCCGAACACCATTATATTGGGCGACTTCAACTACCCAAACATTGACTGGGAGCACTACTCAAGCCCCAGCACCTTAGCCCAAAGGTTCCTGGAAATTATAAACTCAAATGCTATGGAACAACTAGTCACCACTCCTACAAGAGGGGACAACATACTAGACCTGATCATTACCAACATGGGGACTCTATGCTCCACACCAGAAGTATATCCCTCATTGGTAAGATCAGACCATAAATTAATTTCACTGGATGTCCACATCCCGACCCCACCCCCAGCCCAGAAAACCACAGTGAAAAACTTCTCAAAAGCGAACTTCTCACTTCTCAAAACCAAAGTGGAATCCTTCAAGGCCCCAGGGCCAGTGGAAACTATGGCCCAAACTGCAGAATCCTATATAAACGCATTCTACGGACATCTCCAAACAAAACCAAGACCCAATCATCCAAAGGCAGGCGTCCAGTCTGGTGGATTCCTGCCATAAATAAACTGCACAACAGAAGGAGGAAGCTACTACATGATAGAGAAAAATCCCTAATAGGGAAGGCATCTCTGATCAGTACTAGCAAAAAAATTATGATCCCTCATAAAATCCTCCAAGGCCAGCTTCGAGAGAAAAATTGTACAGGACACCAAAGACAATCATAAGGCTTTTTTCAGTTATGTTAGAAACCTGGGATGCAACTCCCAGACTTGTTCTGAGTTGATTCTAAACGACAAAACATACACTGAACCCACAGACATCGCCAATATCCTGGCAGACAGGTTCAGTGCAAACTCCCCCCACCCAAAAGAGCAAGTATCTATCCCGGCAGAGGGCTGCCTCCCAAACATCTCAGATGCTCAGGTGAAGGCTGCCCTCTCCAAAGCAAAAAACACTGCTTCCATGGGACCAGATGGCGTCCCAGGTTGCGTCCTACATCAACTCCAAGAGGAACTAATCTCTCAAATAGAACAGCTATACAGTCTCAGCCTCACTACAGGATATGTACCCACAGAATGGCATACAGCAACAGTGGTCCCACTCCACAAAGGTGGAGCCTCTACGGACCCTGGAAACTATCGCCCCATAAGCCTGACTAGCTTAGTGTGCAAGGCTATGGAGAGGATCATCATGGAGCTCATAAACGGACATTGGGGAACTACAGACACTAGATCCTACCCAGTTTGGCTTTGTCAAGGGCAGATCCTGCCTTTTGAACCTGGTTGACTTCTTCGAAACAGTCACCAAAGCCATAGATGAAGGGAAGGTAGTCCACACAGCCTATCTGGACCTTGCAAAGGCATTTGACACAATACCCCACTCTGGCATCATAGATAAGCTATCCAGCTTAAATATAAACCCCTATGCCACAAGATGGGTTGCAAACTGGCTCAAAGACAGAACCCACAGAGTGAGAGTTGCTGGAGCTATGTCAGACTCTAAACCGGTCACAAGTGGCGTCCCACAGGGTTCTGTCCTGGGACTGCTCTTGTTCGGTATATACTTTTCCGAGGTACAGGCAAACGTGGGAGGACTATGGCTCACCAAGTTCGCAGACGATTGCAAGCTGGCCGCCATAATCAACTCTCCAGCTGACACAAACATCCTTCAAAAAGGTCTCACAGAGACAGATAACTGGTGCCAGCGCCATGGTTTAAAGCTAAATGCCAAAAAATGTATAGTCATACCCTTTGGCAAAAACAATGTGCCCACAAATTACCACATAGGCGGAAACCCATTAAGTACAGAGAAAGTTATTCGGGACCTGGGGACCCAAGTTGATAGCAATCTCTCCTTTGAAAACCACATTGCCAAAGTGGTTAGAAAGACCTTCTACATAGCCCACCTCATCATGAAGGGTTTCGCATCTAGATCGAGAGGTAATTGTGCCCCTTTATTCATCCCTCATCAGGCCCATCATAGAATACAATGCCCCTTTTGAGATGTACCTTACCAGACACCTGCAGCAATTAGAAAGACCCCAAAGGTATCTCACCAAGAGGATCAAGGGTCTCAAACAGATGCCATATGCTGCTCGGTTAAAAAAAAACTCCAGCTCTACTCAGTTGCATACCGCCTACTTCGAGGCGATCTATGCCTGACATACAAAGCTATGTCAAATCCAGAATTAATGAACATGCTCCACCTCAGTAAATCTAAATCCCTTAGAGCCACACGCTCGAGGGACTTGAACCTCAGCACAGAAATAAATTGAACTTGCTGGAGGGACAGGTTCATAACCCAGAGGCTCCCTTCGCTGTGGAATAGAATTCCAGTTCATGTGAGGCAGAGCACCTCACTGAATCTCTTCAAGAAGAATCTCGATAGGTGGATGGGGGATCGTAGGTTTGTCCCAGGGATTACTCCCGTGTCACTATTAGACAGAGGCACAGTAAACTAAACCTTAAAAAAGGGCACAGTATACTCAAATCAAGGGGTGGCGTAAGCCATACAGAATCAGGCTAGGCTTATAATTGCCCCAGGGCAGATAGCCTAGTATGAACCTATAAAACCTCATGTACAAGATACTGAAATACTAATACAAGGATATAATATCCATAGACATGACAGGGTTCACAAAAGGGGTGGCAGCATAGCCATAATATAAAGACAACCTCTGCCTTGAACAGCTAACAACCCAGCCAGTAGTAATCGTGAAATACTTGCTACTTGCCTTAAACTGAACCTCAACAAAAGCCTAATTTTTGTAGCAACTTAAATGCCCCTAGAAACAACCCAAGTAGTATTGAGGATGTCCTCATCTGGGTTGCCTCTACTTATAAACAAGAAACCATAATTATGGGGGACGTTAACCTGGACTGGTCCTCCTTTACCTCTTGCAACCCAGTTTTATTAACATCTATGGCTTTTACCAGATACAGTCTCCAGCCAGAGTAGATGAGCACAGTAACAAAACAAATCTGTAATGGACTGGACCTTAAATAAGCCTTCCTTGTGCTAATGTTCTGGTTGATGATCTTTGTGTTTCACTGTTGCAGTCATTACATTTGGGTTATCTGCTTGCAGTAGCCCTCAGTCAGCCTGATACATCTTGCATCCTGCATCGGTTGCTGTCTCTTCTTCCATGGTGTCAGGTCGTCGGGGGTATAAAACATGCAGCCGACGCCATTACATCAGTCTTTCTTGCCGTGCGGTGCCCGAAGCAGAAGCAGTTTGCAAGTGCCGGTCGGCCGACTCCTGAAATTTTTATTTTCGAGTTTCAGAACCAAAGTCTTCAACTAAAGCTAAGTACCCCGTTGGGGGAAACTTTTTCTTGCTCCTTACCGATGTCATTAAAAGTTAATAATTGCATTACTTGTGAAAAGCAAATACCTCATAAAGATGTTCATTCGTACTGTATTCCTTGCCTAGGCCCTGACCATGAAGTACCTTGCTGTCGGTTTTGTGCGTTATTTAATCAGCGCACTATCAGTCGCCTGTATATTTTTGCCTCTAAATATTTCGGTTCTCAGTTTAATTATCCAGAAATGTCGTCTGTTAGCCATCCGACTACTGGGATTTCGAAAAAATGCAAAGATAGACAGACCGCCGAGGTCCAAAACCGCCGACAACGCTTCTCCTAAGCCAGTCGTCAGTTCGCCGGTACTCAGGTGCTTTCGCAGCCCCTGATACCCGCTACTTCTGATTTGCAGGCCTCTACTAAGACCCATTTGGAGTCCAGTATGCTGTGAGATGCTTCAACTATGGAACCTGTGGATGTCTCTACCTTGGATGGGTCCTGAGCTGCTGTGCAGGCACTGGCTTCTGAGGGTATATTCAGGCCTACGGACTGGCAAATTAAACCAACGCCTCATTTTACATTTAGGCCTAAATCTCGAACCATGCCTAAAAAAAATGACGCCCAGGCTGCATGCTCAGGCCTCTATGCCTAAAAGACAAATGGTAAGAATGGCTGAAGATCTTATAATTCTAATTAGGGGAAGCCAACCTCCCCCTTCTAAGAGACCTAGGACTGAAGTTGTTTATGAATCTTCTGACCAGGATTCTGATTTTTCTGATTCTTCTGATGATCTGGATTTGCCCTCATCTACTTATGAGGATTCTGATGCAGAGGACTCTCTTCCCTCTGCTTCCCCTCCAGAGGATTTTTCTTTTGGTGAAACCTTACATACTCTAAGGGAGCATTTTCACTGGGGAAGCCAGGATTTTTCTGATTCAAAAAATAGGCTTAGGGATTTTTTACTCCTGCCTCTAGGCGTTCAGTTATTCCTCCTGTACTAGACATTGTTGACTATGCTTTTTCGGAATCTAGTCTGACCCCTGATTCTTTGCTTCCTGCTCCCAGAAAACCTGACAGATATTACAGGGTTCCTGATTCACACAAGTTCCTTTTTAAAAATCCTATTGCGGATCCAGAGACCATTTCACAGGGACCCAAGGGCATTAGGGCTTCTACTTTTAAACATCCTACCCCTTCTGATAGAGAATCCAGGGCGCTGGATAGATGGGGTAAGAAGGTTTACACTTCTGCAACCTTGGCCATTAGGGCTTTAAACTGCCAGTTTCATATGTTAAAGTATCAGCAACATGTTATTGGATTGCTTAAACAGAAAATGATGTTGATTCCTGACTGTGTGAAAAATAAAGAATTACAGGATTTAATGCATTCTGCTGAACAGGTTGGAAAACGTACTTTGCAATGTGGATTTGATTCATTAGAGGCCTCTTGCAAGGCTGCTGTTACTGGGTCTGTGCTCAAAAGGCATGCTTGGCTTAAGGGAGCAATCTTTGCCTGATAATGTTAAAGCTAAATTGTTGGATGCTCCCTTAAATCAGGACCGCCTGTTTGGCAATAAGGCTGACGAATTTCTTAAAAAGATGGAAGATAAAGCTAAATCTATGCAAACTGTTAAAAATTTCTTACAAGTTCTGCCTTCTAGATTTAGTAGGCACTGGTCCTCTAAGAATTGGTGCTTTCCAGCCCCTTCCAGGTCTTCTCAAGCCAAACCTGGACGCAGCAGAACCCTCAGGTTTCAGTCCCAGGAGATGCACAATACTAAGCAGTGGGGGTTTCTGCACCCAAATTGGGGAGTAGTAAGACTCCCCCCTATGGAAAACTGTCTCAGTGGCTTGCTTTTAAAACTTCCAAGCACTTCCCAACTGAATGCTCCTTTTTCTGGAAAGATTGGTCTGCAGGCCAAAAACTGGGAACTTATTACCCAGGACAAATGGGTTTTAAATATAGTGTCCCAAGGTTACAGATTTCACTTCCACACCTTACCAACACCAAGCGGGTGGCCAGATCTACCCCCAAATCAGTGGACAGAGGCCCAAAATCAAGTGCTCTTTCTTAAGCAATGGGGGCTGTTCAGTTGGTACCAGAAGAGGAAAAGGGACAAGGTTTATGTTAGAGACTTTTTCCTGGTAACCAGAAAAGGAAATACATGACGTCCTATCCTGGGCCTTTCTACTCTAAATACCTTTCTGGTGATTCCAAAATTCAAGATGCTGACTCTTCACCAGCTGCTTCCTATGCTAGGCAAAGATGCATGGTTGGCAACACTAGACTTAAAAGAAGCATACCTGCACATCCCTATCAGGGAGTCTTGCAGAAGTTACCTACGCTTCAAAGCAGGCTGCATGCACTATCAGTTTTCTGCCCTGCGGCTTGTCTACTATGCCCAGGGTATTCACAAAGTGCTTAGCTCCAGTCATTGCATTCTGCAGGCAAAGAAATATTCAAATATATCCATACCTGGACGATTGTCTAATTCAGGCATAAAGCCATGACATACTTTTGAATCTGTTCTTTGTCCAAAGGGTACCAACTTGTCTGGGGTACACCATAAACGAAAAGAAGTCACACCTGGTACCCTCTCAACAAGTTGTATTCCTGGGATCAAGCTTGAATGCAAATTCCCATATGGCTTTCCTCACGCCAGAGAAACGGACTCATTTGACAACCTGCTTCAAACAAGTGGCCACAAAAACCCAGTTTTCTGAAAGGCAAATACTGCAATCCTTGGGGTTCATGGCCCCCTGCATTCTTCTAATCCCATATGCAAGGCTGCATATGAGGAAACTGCAATGGTATCTCATGCATGTGGTGTCAACTTTCACAGGATTTAGAAGCTATGATTCCTGTCATACCTTGCCTACACCTAGAGTTCCTTTGGTGGACAGAGGCCTGCCACCCAAACAAGGGACTACCATTCACACTAACCCCTGCCGCCCAAACCTTAACAGACGCGTCAGACTATGCATGGTGGGCTCATCTGGCAGGGAAGTGTATTCAGGGCAAATGGAACTCAAGTCAAATGCACCTACACATCAAAAGGAAATGTTAGCTGTATAGAATGCTCTGACAGCCTTCAAGGACCACATTCTTCCAGGACAACTAATGGTAAAGACTGACACCACCACAGTCATGTGGTACATAGACAAGCAGGGGGGTATACACTTTTACCCCCCTCTGCACTGTAGCCATGGCATTGTGGAATGCAGCCTTGAGCTGCCACATGAATCTACAAGCTCAGTTCCTGCCAGGAAAACTAAATACACTGGCAGATGGACTAAGAAACTGAAACCAAGCATTTTGAACATGTTGACAAGCAAATGGGGGAGCCCAGATATAGACCCTTTTGCCTCCCCCCAAAACCATCTATTGGACAAATTTTGCACAAGGATTCCCCACAAACTAGCTTGGAACGTGGATGCTCTATCCTTCAGCTGGAAAAACCTATCAGTTTATGCCTTTCCTCCTTTGCCTCTGCTCTCCGAGGTACTACTAAAGATCAAACATGACAAGCCAAGGACGATTTTAATTGCACCAGACTGGCCACGCCAACACTGGTACCCCCTCCTGCGCAATGTCATACTTGGCCCCATGGCACCTGCCTCGGACTCCTTCCCTGTTGTCTCAGCAGGAGAACCAGATTCTGCACCCTCAGCTGCAAGCCCTAAACCTAGCAGCCAAGCTAATTACTTAATCTCTCCTTTACCACCCCTCAGTAAATCAATGATGGATATCATTTTAGAGGCTAGGAGGCCTAGTACTAGAAAATCTTATGCTGCAAAATGGGAAAGATTTTGTACCTGGAACCAATCTCAAGGGATGAGCGCAGCAGTTCCCAGTTTACGTCCGATTCTAAAATATTTGACTGAGATGCTTCATAAGGGTTTGTCCTTTTCCTCCTCCAAAATTCATGCCTCAGCCATTTCAGCTCATTATAGCACAGAGCCTCCCGTCTTCTCTCACCCACTGCTCAAGCAGTTCCTCAGAGGGGCCAAAAATTTAAGACCACCGAGGAGAGATCCAACTCCAGCCTGGGACCTCAAGTATGTCTTGGAGAAACTCACTCTTCCTCCTTTCGAGCCAGCTGCTACTGCAAATTTAAAATTCCTTTCCTGGAAAACAGCTTTTCTTTTAGCAATCACTTCTGCAAGAAGGGTATCTGAGTTACAGGCCCTTATGGCAGTGGAGCCTTTCATCATCTTTCATGCGGACAGGGTGTCCCTCAGAACCAGTCCCTCCTCCATGCTCAAGGTGGTATCCAGTGTGGCTCTTAATCAGTCCATTCATTTGCCTACTTTCTTTCCTAACCGACAGAGCAAAGGGGAACAGATACTGCACTCCTTAGATGTGCCCAGACAACTTGGATTCTACTTGGACAGGACTAAACCTCAAAGGAAATCTGAACAACTGCTGGTGGCATTTGCTGCAGGGACAGAGGGGAAAACTATTTCAAAGCAAACCATTTCAAAATGGATAGGCCACTGCATTCATTTCTGCTATAAGCACCATGGAAAACCTGTCCCACAGGGCATCAGACCCCATTCAACCAGGGCTGCATCTACCTCTACAGCCTTTCTCAGGGGCATTCCTATAAGGGACATCCTAGAAGCTGCTACCTGGAGTTCTGTACATACTTTCACCAAGCATTATCATTTGCCAATTTTCTCTAAATCAAGAGCTCGTTTTGTCACTGCAGTCTTGCAGGGCCTTATAGCTGGTCCTCATTCTATTTAAATTCCTCCTCCCAACCTTAGCTTTGGGAATCTACCCAAATGTAATGACTGCAACAGTGAAACACGAAGAACATAGTACAGTTGTGTACACGTACCTTAAATGTAGATGTTCAAGTGTATTCACTGTTGCAGTCCTGGTTACCCTCCCTCCAGCCCCTTTTCTTCTTTTGGCTATACCTCTACTCTCACTTACTATGCACAAAAAGCTTTTTGGTGTATTTGCTTTTTGTTGGAGGTATATCCTTGTATTATTGATTTAATTGCTTCCCATTGGGGGGGCACCTGACATCTGGGGCAAGAAAAACTGATGTAATGGCATTGGCTGCATGTTTTATACCCCTGACGACCTGACATCATGGAAGAAGGGACAGCAACCAATGCAGGACCCAAGACTTTGTTAATCAGACTGACTGAGGGCTACTGCAAGCAGATAACCCAAATGTAATGACTGTGACAGTGAATACACAACTGTACTTTTTCCTGACAACCTAAGTGATCACACTCCCACCTACCTAATCTGACATCGGATCCACCCACTTAAAAACAGTTTATAAATTTTTATGTAGCGAGAAAAGTTCTCAACAGAAATTTTTAAAACTTATTCAAAATTGTGACGGGATCCCTTTTAAACATAACCACCTCGATCAAGCTGTAGGATATTTTCATGACAAATTCCTCCATATTCTAAATCAAACCTCTCTGAGAAAAAGCCATACCAAAGCAAAACAGGTACCCTGGCTTACCAAAGAAACCAAAAATCTTCTAAAACTAAGGGACAAAGCTTGGTACCACTACCAGGACACAAAAAAATGGAACAGCTCTGCTTAACTATTGACAGTTGATTAACCTAGCCAAAAAAAACAAATCAAATCTGACAAAAAAGCATACTACACAAATATACAAAATAAGAGTTAGAAAAATCCTCAAACATTTTGGCAAACCATCAATAACCTGCTAAACCCTGGTCAGACCACAACTCCTGACCCAACCACCTCGAGACATACTGACAGCTCTGTTTAACTCCACTTCATCAGTTTTGTCCTTTCCCTAGTACAAAGCAATAATAACTCCTCCCTAACTCTACCTACACAGACTGGCAACATTAAATCCTTCTGTCTTAAACCTATTCAGACTACCACTATTTAGAAGTTACTGTCCAGACTTAACACCTCCTCTCTAGCTGCAGATCAACGTCTTAATGAATTTCTGAAAATAGTTTTATACCCTATCAATCTTCCTATCTCAGTCTTAATCTGTCACTGAACAATATGTCTGTAAACTATGAAAAATCTCATATTCCTCTGTATAAAGGTGGTACTTCCACAGAACTGAACAGCTGTAGACCTATCGCCATTCTCTCCCACTGTGCCAAAATCTTGGAAGAAAACATTCATTCCCAGCAGAACAAAAGGGACAAGGTTTTTATTCAAGACTGTTCCTGGTTCCCAGAAAAGAAAACTCCTGGGGTCCTATCCTGGACCTCTGTATTCTCAACACCTTTCTGGTGGTTCCAAAATTCAAAATGCTAAATCTTCTACAGCTCCTTCCTATGCTAGCCAAGGATGTCTGGCTGGCAACCCTAGACTTAAAAGAAGCTTAAAAGAAGGGAATCCTGCAGACCATACCTATGTTTCAGGGTGGGCTCCATGCACTATCAGTTCTCTGCACTTCCATTTGGCTTACCTACTGCGCCCATGGTATTCACAAAGTGCCTAGCTCCAGCCATTGCATTTTGCAGGCAGAGAAATATTCAGATTTATCCATACTTGGACGATTGCCTGATTCAGGCAGAAAGTCAGGACTTACTATTACAACACCTGGCATTTGTAAAGAGACGTGTAACCTCACATGGGAACACCATCAACAAGAAGAAATCGCACCTAGTACCCTGCCAACAGATTGTATTCCTGTGAGCAAGCTTGAACACTGCTTCCGAGATGGCGTTCCTCACCCCGGATAAACAAATTTATTTGACAACCTACTTCAACCTACTGGCCACAAAAACCCAATTATCTGCAAGGAAAATCCTGCAAGCCCTGGGGTTCATGGCCTCTTGCATTTTGTTAATTCTGTATGTAAGACTGCATATGAGGAAACTTCAATGGTATCTAAAAAGTCTACGGTGTCAACATTCTCAGGACCTGGAAACAATGATTCCTATCATTCCTTGTCTAACGGCAGAATTCATTTGGTGGGCAGAGGCCTGCTACCACAACAAAGGACTCCCTTTCACTCTACCCCCTGCTGCCCAAACCTTGACAGACACATCAGACTGTGCATGGGGGGCTCACATGGCAGGGCAGTGCATTCAGGACAAATGGAACCCAAAAATAGATGCACCTGCATATCAATCAAAAAGAAATATTTGCTGTACAGAATGCTCTGACAGCCTTCAAAGACCTTATTCTTCAAGGACAACTATTGGTTAAGACAAACAGCACCACAGTTACGTGGTACATAAACAAGCAGGTGGAACCCATTCCTACCCACTCTGCAGACTAGCTGTGGCTCTGTGGAACACAGTCTTGAGCTACCAAGTGAACTTGCTAGCTCAATTCCTACCAGGCAAACTAAATTTACTGGCAGACGATTTGAGCAGAAATCCTATGGACCCACACGAATGGAAACCTGAACCCAAAATATTCAAGCTTGTGAGGAACAAATGAGGGGCACCAGAGGTAGACCAGTTTGCCTCCCCTCAGAACTACCAAGTGAACAAATTCTGCACCAGAACTCCCCACAGTCATGCTTGGAAAGTGGATGCCCTGTCCTTTACCTGGGAAAGCCTCTCAATTTATGCCTTTCCTCCTCTGCCTCTCCTCTAGAAGGTTCTATTAAAGATCAAACAGGACAAGCCAAGGACAATCCTGATTGCCCCAGACTGGCCACGTCAGCACTGGTACCCCCTTTTGCACAGTCTGACAGTGCTGCAACCATGGCACCTGCCTTAGACCCCTTCCCTGCTGACCCAGCAGGCAGGCCAGATTCTGCACCCTCCGCTTCAAACCCTGAAACTTGCAGCCTGGCTAATTCCCTGAGCTCTCCTCTAACAACACTCAGTAAGCAGGTGCTGGATGTCATTCTTGAGGCAAGGAGGCCTAGTACAAGGAAATCTTATTCAGAAAAGTGGAAAATATACTGTTCCTGGAGCCAGGCTCAGGGGGTGGGCACAACGGTGCCCAGCCCTACCACATATTCTAGATTATTCAACAGAAATGCTCCACAAGGGTTTATTTTTCTTTTCTGTTAAGATTCATGCCTCTTTCATTTCAGCACATTGTAATACTGAGCCATCCCTTTTCTCTCATCCCTTGCTAAAACAATTCCTTAGGGGGGCCAAAAATTGAAGACCGCCCTGGAGAGCTCCCACTCCAGCCTGGGACCTTAACTTTGTATTGGAAAAACTAACTCTTCCTTATTTTGAACCAGCTGCTACAGCAGAGTTTAAATTCCTTTCTTGGAAAGACTGCCTTACTTCTAGCCATCACTTCTACAAGAAGAGTGTCTGAACTGCAGGCTCTCATGGCAGTGGAACCATTCATTATCTTCCATGTGGACAGGGTTTCACTCAGGACTAATCCATCCTTTATGCCCAAGGTGGTGTCTAGTGTGGCTCTAAACCAGTCCATTCATTTGCCTTCTTTTTACTCTAATCCTCAAAATAAGGGGGAAAGGATGCTGCATTCTCTGGACATGCACAAACAACTTAGATTCTATTTGGACAGAACTAAGCCTCTCAGAAATTCTGACCAGCTGCTAGTTAGCTTTGCTGCAGGGGCAGTGGGGGAAGGCCATTTCAAAGCAAACCATTTCCAAATGGATAGCCCATTGCATCTATTTCTGCTACAAGCACCATGGAAAACCTATCCCACAGGGGATAAGATCACATTCCACCAAGGCTGCATCTACCCCTATGGAATTTCTCAGAGGAGTCCCTACCAGGGACATCCTGGAAACTGCTACCTGGAGCTCTGTACATACTTTCACCAAGCATTCCCACCTACCTATCTTTTCTAAATCCAGAGCTGGATTTGCTACAGCAGTCTTACAAGGCCTGATTGATGGCCCTAATGCTCCTTAACTGCCTCCACCGTTCCCTAGCTTTGGGAATCAACCCAAGTGTGATGACTACACCAGTGAAACACGAATAACATAGTACAGTTGCGTGCACTTATCATAAATGTAGATGTTCGAGTGTATTCACTATTGCAGTCCTGGTTACCCTCCCTCCAGCCACCTGACTTCTCTTGGCTCTACCTTTCCTTCTTGTTTGGCATATATTATATCATGTGTATTTGCTTTTTGCTGGGGGGTGTACCATACCATATAATTGCTTCCTATTGTTTGGGCACCTGACATCTGTGGCAGGAAAAAATGATGTAGTGGCATCTGCTGCATGTTTTATACCCCTGACGATCTGACGTCATGGAAGAAGTGACAGCATCCGACTCAGAAATCTGAAGACTCTGGTATTCAGGCCAGCTGAGGGCTACCTGCAGGCAGATAACCCAAATGTGATGACTGCAACATCTACATTTATGGTAAGTGTACACAACTGTACTTTGTGATCTGTGCATTGAATATAATACAATTGTGATGGTAAACTTGGCGCAACACTAAGTGTTCTAAAAGATCACTGTTGCAATAGCCCCCCCCCACGCGCTTTTCTAGTACTTTACTGTTGAGTTTGTTTTGTGGCCTTACTCTCTCAGCGTAGTTGCTTCCCTCCTAGGCAAAAAATTCTCTGAATCTTTTTGCGCTGTAGCTTACTCTAAGTGGAGCCTTTCTCCAGCTGCTGACAACTGGAGTATGGAGAAGGTGCAGTTTAGCTTTGGCTAATGCAATAGTAATGTTAGAGCATGTTCTGTTATAGCAAGTTTACATGCACAGTACTTTCCTAACTGTGTTGGAAGCATGATCTAATGCAAAGTTGTCCACATAAGTACCCAGGCTTATGACTGTCTTTGAAGATGAAGTTGCAGTATTCTCACTTGTGGGATACTCCTCAGATGAACCGAATGTCTGGTTTCTATGCCAAAGTTTAAGCCTGGTTGCTGTCAGGTGTGTGGGATGTCACGCTGACCCCTAAACCGTGGGCCATAAATGTGACGTCTGCACACTCAGACCTCAGAACTTCTCGGCTGCAGTCTCTCAACGTGATCGTTTTGCTCTGTGCTATAGAAGACAATACAGGTAAGTACCCCATTGGGGATTCTTATTTCACTTTGGTTTAGGTTGCTGTTGCTGTTTTTTAAAGCCGATGTCATCTAGGAAGAGAAAATGCAAGTGCGATTGCCAAATTCCGCACAAGATTTCCCATGAACTTTGTCTTTTTTGCTTAGGCCAGTCACACGACCATACTACCTGTAGTATTTGTCAGTCATTTGTCCCTGAAACCCTACGCAGTCATGTGGTAGTCCTCGAATTGTTCATAGAAAACCAACGACTCAAGTGTCTGGCTTTAGGCATGGAAACTGAACCAGCCGTCGAGGTGGAGCTGCCTTAAAATGCCAAGGTTTCAAGGCCTCCTGCTGCACTTCCATCGGACGTCCTGCCAGCTACTGGTTTGGATGTCTGGAAGAACTGGCGACATTGGCAGGTACCTTGTTGAAGCCACCCTACAATCTCCAGTTGGTACGTCCACATAGGGTTACTGTGATGTCTGCTGCTGCTGGTGTTGAGGGGGAACCGCACTTGACTGGCTGCTTATGGTTTCAGACCAGGGCTCCTTGCCTACAAGCCTTACGCCTGATCCAAGGCCTTCTTTCCACGCAGTTTCACAGACGACTACTCTGAAAAGAAAACAAAAAGCAAAACATATTTCTAATACAACTGAAGACCAGCCAGACTGGCAAACTTTTTCCCAGTGCTTGGGTTCAGGCCTTTATGGCCCTCAGGCCCACTATCTCTCAAATGCCAGCCCTGCCTTCCCGTAGTCTTAGGCTAGCCTTGACTACTTCCATCCCCCTGGCTCACACTCAGGAGGAAGATTCCTGTTCCTCTTCGGCTTAATCTCTCACATACACCTCTCAACTGGCATCTCCCCTGCAGTATTGCTCCCCAGACGAAGACTCACTGGAAGGAGACTCCCCACCTGAAGATATTACATTTGGGGAAACTAACTCCAAGATGAGGGAGTACTTCAAGTGGGATGCCACTCAGATTACTGAGGTGCAAAAGAGATATTTTGAGCTCTTATAATCTCCCTCTCCCTGTCCTATCTTTCCTGTGATTCCAGCTTACTTGGATGCATTTGCTTCAGCCTACAAGACCCCTGAATCCTAGCCTCCAGCCCCTAATGGGCCAGGTAGGTTCTACAAAGTCCTTGATGACCACAAGTACCTCGTTTAGCCACCTGTGGCAGATCCAGCGGTCACTGGAATGGCTCCAGATAAGCAATCTAGGCATATTCCTTCCTCTTCCCTCCTGCCATCGGACCAAGGACAGCAAAGTGATAGACAGACTGGGAAAAAGATTTATACTTCATTCACCCTGGCCTTTAGGACCATTAACTACCAGACACACAATTAAATTTGCCTTGGACCTAGTCTCACAGGCAACTTCATTACTATCTTCCTTGCCTGATTCCCCTATCAAACCCCAGGTTACCGCTAAGCTCTGCTGAGCTTCACAAGTTGCCAGACATTCTGTAAAATGCAGCTATGATGCTGCTAAGGCTTCGGCCACGAGCTGCCTCAGCCTCTGTACTGCGCAGGTATTCCTGCCTCAGACTAGAACCCTTCCCTGCTTTCAAAAACAAGATCTTCGATGCCCCCCTGGGCAACAAATTCCTCTTTGGCAAGCAGTCTGCCGAACTCTTCAAAAGCTTGCAGGAAAAGAGCATGGAACTTCAGGGCCTCAAGCACTTATTGGTCTCACCCTTTCCAAAATTCTATGGGAACTACTCTGCTAAACCCACTTTTGTTAGGAGAGCACCTGTTCCTTCCTCCTCTTCTAAACACAGAAAGTGGTCTAGAAATCCTTCATTCCCCCAGGACTGCCTCTGCCCAGTCCCACCCCAAGGCAGCCCTTTCCAGACTGGCCTTACAATGCATGACTGCCTAAACCACCTTCCACTCTTCACCTGCCCCTCTCCCTGTCTACTTCTTTGGCGACATGTTACTTCAGACCACTGGGTCTTATCAATACTGGAAAAAGGGTACTTCATGACCTGGCAGGAAAAACCCCAATCAAATGGCATACATCTCCCCCCAGAAAAAACATTCCACCTGATGCCCCAGATCATCCAAGATTTACTATCACAAGGGACCATAGAAAGGGTTCCCACAGGCCAAGATGGTCAAGGGTTTTACTCCAGGCCCTTCTTGGTCCCAAAAAAGGACGGCCCTTGGAGGCCCATTTTGGACCTGTCTATGTTAAACCCCTTTCTGCAATACCTTCCTTCCGCATGGCTATCCCTTCTAATCCTTCTTCCACTACTGCCACCCAGTGCTTTCATGGCCAGTTTGGATCTGAAGGGGGCATACCTCCATATCTTCATCCACCTAGACTACAGGAAATTTCTACGCTTTGTCATCCTCGCACTTTTACTGCCTTGCCCTTTTGGTTTATCTATAGCACTAAGGGTCTTCACAAAGTGTCTAGCCCCAGCAGTATCTTACTGCCAAAGGGCATACAGATTTACCCATCAGTTTCTTCCAGGAGTAACTTGTCAAACATATCTCTGCCAGGCAATTTCTTTGTCTTCCAGGCTTCATGGGAGCTACTCTTCCTATGTTGCCCCTTGCCAAGTTGCACATGAAGTTTTACTGGTACTTATGCCTGGTCCCAACACAATCATCCTCTGGAATTTCAAGTGCCCTTTTGCGGTGCCTGAAGAAAGAGTTGAGGTGGTGGATACAACAAATAAGACAGAACCCAGTCCTTCCTCTGCAACCCACCAGACCAGTGCAGTTCATCCACACAGATGCCTCTGATCCAGGGTGGGGGGCCACTATGAATGGACTCAAGGTTCAGGCTCAATGGGAGTACTCCTTCCAGAGAAAATCTATCATTGTGAGGGAAATGACTGCTCTCCTCCTTGCTCTGAAGATCTTCCTTCCTCTAATACAACCAGCTCCCCTTCAAATCTTCACAGACAGCACCACTGTCATGTGGAACATCAACAAGCAGGAGGGAGGGGGGACAACCAGATCCTATTTACTGTGCAGGCTAACAGTACAGGCATGGGAGTTGGCCACCCAGTACAGTGTGTCTTTGCAGACGGTCTGCATCCCATCTTAGGGAAATCATTGGGCAGATGCCCTCAGCAGATCATTCTCTTAACATCACAAATGAATGTTACACTGAGAAGTTCTTAGACATTGTCCACCAGGATGGCATCCCACAGATCTGCTTGCTTCTCCTCAAAACAGGCATCTTTAGCTGTTCTTCTCCAGACTCACCTCATCACTAATGTGGAAAGTGGATGCCTTCTCAATTTCTTGGGAGGAGCTGTTCCTTTATGCCTTTTCCCCCCTTTCCGCTCATTCAGAAGGTCCTACTGAAAATCCAGAAGGACAAACCACAAATCTTTCTGGTGATCCTCTTAGCCAAGGCAGCAGTGGGCCCACCTTCATCCATCTTTTGCCAAGGGCAGTCACCACAAATTGGCTCGTAAGGTGGACCTGTTCACACAACAGAATGGATCCCTCATTCATCCTCATCTGAAAACCCTGATCTCTGTCAGATATATCTGTTCTGAGGATGTGCTGTCTGTCCTGCAGGTGGTCAAGAAACCCACTACCAGGAGATCCTATGTATCAAAATGGAAAAGGTTATCCAGTTCGTGTCTTCAAAGGCAAGTAAACCCCTTCCAAGTGGTTGTTTCTCTAGTCCTAGCCTGTGTGTGAGCTCCTAAAATCAGAGCTTTCATACTGCTCAGTGAAAGTCCAATTGTCAGCCATCTCAGCCTGCTTTACCTATTGATCCACCCCTATTGTCAAGATTGGAGGTGACCCTTTTCCTTAAGGGGGTTCTCCACATCACACCACCAAGAAAACCTATCCCTCCTCCATGCGACCTGAACTACGTACTGGAGATGTTTACCACGGCCCCATTTGAATCAGCAGCTTCTGCCTCTTTAAAGATGTGTACCTGGAAGACTGTTTTGTTTGTAGACCTTACTTCAGCTAGGAGTGTCTTTGAGCTGCAGGCACTCATGGCCACTCCACCCTGCACTATCTTCCACAAGGACAGGGTATCTCTTCGTACCAACCCCTCCTTCATGCCCATAGTGGTCAGTGAACTGTCCCTCAAGCAATTTATCCATTTACCCACATTTTTCCCTTCGCCACAGAATGACAGTGAGAGAGTGCTCCACTCCCTTGATGTGCACAGACAACTGGGGTTTTTTCTGGACAAGACCAATCAGCTCTTTGTATCTTCTCCCCAGGGCTCTGAGGAAAGCTGTATCCAGACTGACAATATTCTCTTGGAAATGCAAAACTTTTACTTTGTTACTCTTTCCATGGTAAAGACTTACCCCTACACTGTTAAAGCACGTTCTACTAAGGCAGTGGCCTCTTCAGGGGCTTTCTTCAAAGGCCTGGATATGGCTACTATCCTAGAGGCAGCCACATGGTCCTCTTTACGTGCCTTCACTAAGCATTTTAAATTGGACAACATCTCCAGAGCCAGGGCAGGATTTGCAATGGCCATCCTCCACGATTTCCTGGAGACTGTTACCTCTTCCTCCACCCTTTGATCTTGCTTGAGCTGTGTTACTCTCCCACAAGTGAGAATACAGTAACATGAGAATGGAAGGATGTAGATTCTTCTTCTTCTTTCGGCTGCTCCTGTTAGGAGTCGCCACAGTGGATCAACTGTTTCCATTTCTTCATGTCCTCTGCATATTGCTCTGTCGCACCAACCCACCTGCATTACCTCTCACACCACATCCATAAACCTTATCTTAGGCCTTCCTCTTTTCCTGTTACCTGGCAGCTTCATCCTTAGCATCTTTTTCCCAATATACTCTGCATCCCTCCTCAGCACGTCCATACCAACGTAATCTTGCGCCTCTGGCTTTGTCTCCAAACCTTCCAACGTGGGCTGACCCTCTAATATATACTTATTCCTAATCCTGTCCATCCTCGTCACACCCAGTGCAAATCTTAACATCTTCAACTCTGCCACATCAAGCTCTGACTCTTGCCTTTTTGTCAATGACACTGTCTCCAACCCGTATAACATAGCTGGTCTCACTACCCTCTTGTAGACCTTCCCTTTCACTCTTACTGCTACTTGTCTGTCACAATTCACTCCTGACCCTCTTCTCCACCCACTCCATCCTGCCTGTACTCTCTTCTTCACATCTCTTCCACACTCACCATTACTCTGACCTGTTGATCCCAAGTATTTAAACTCATCCACCTTCGCCACCTCTACTCCCTGCATCTTCACCATTCTTTTATCCTCCGTCTCATTCACACACAATACATATTTTGTTTTAGTCCTGCTGACCTTCATTCCTCTTCTCTCTAGAGCATATCTCCACCTCTCCAGGGTCTCCTCCACCTGTTCCATACTCTCACTACAGATCACAATGTCATCTGCAAACATCGTAGTCCACGGGGAATCCTGTCTGATCTCGTCTGCCACCCTGTCCATCACCATTGCAAATAAGAAAGGGATCAGAGCTGATCCTTGATGTAATCCCACCTCCACCTTAAACGCATCAGTCACTCCCACCGCAGACCTCACTGCTGTCACACAACCCTCGTACATATTCTGCACCACTCTTACATACTTCTCTGACACTCCCGACTTCCTCATACAATACCACAACTCCTCTCTAGACACCGTCATATGCTTTCTCTAAGTCCACAAAGACACAATGCAACTCCTCCTTAGCTTCTCTGTACTTCTCCATCAACACACTCAGAGCAAACATTGCATCTGTAGGACTCTTTCCTGGTATGAAACCATACTGCTGATCACTAATTATCACCTCCTTTCCTAACCTAGCTTCCGCTACTCTTTCCCATAACTTCATGATGTGATTGATCAATTTAATCCCTCTGTAGTTACTACAGCTCTACGCATCACCCTTATTCTTAAAAATCGGTACCAAAACACTTTCTCCACTCCTCAGGCATCCTCTCACTTTCCAAGATTTCATTAAACAATCTAGTTAAAAACTCCTGCCATTTCACCTAAACACCTCCATGCTTCCACAGGTATGCCATCTGCTCCAACAGCCTTTCCATTCTTCATCCTCTTCATAGCTATCCTTATTTCCTTCTTGCTAATCCACTGCACTTCATGATTCACTATCCACACATCATCCAGCCTTCTTTCGCTCTCATTCTCTTCATTCATCAGCCCCTCAAAGTGCTCTTTCCATCTGCTCATCACTCTCCTCGCATGTGAGTACGTTTCCCTCATTATCCTTTATCACCCTTACCTGCTGCACATCTTTAATAGCTCTGTCCCTCTGTCTAGCCAATTGGTACAGGCCCTTTTCTCCCTCCTTAGTGTCCAGCCTTTCATACAGCTCTTCATATGCCTTATCCTTGGCCTTCGCCACCTCTCTCTTTGCCATGCACCTCATCTCCTTTTACATCTGTCTACATTCTTCATTTCTCTGACAATCCCACTTCTTCACCAACCTCTTTCTCTATATACTCTCCTGTACTACTTCATTCCACCACCAGGTCTCCTTGTCCTCCTTCCTCTTTCCAGATGTCACACCAAGCACTTTTCTAGCCATCTCCCTTACTAGCTTTGCTGTAGTTACCCAGCTATTCGGTAACTCTTCACTGCCACCCAGTGCCTGTCTTAACTCTTCCCTGAACTCCACCTCACAATTACCCTTTTTCAATTTCCACCATTTGATCCTTGGTGCTGCCCTCACACTCCTCATCCTCCTCTTCTTGATCACCAATGTCATCCTACAAACCACCATCCTATGCTGCCTAACTGCACTTTCCCCTGCCACCACTTTACAGTCTCCAATCTCCTTCAGACTGGCTCTTCTACATAAGATGTTATCCACCTGTGTGCATCTTCCTCCACTCTTGTATGTCACCCTATGCTCCTTCCTCTTGTTAAAAGATGCATTCATCACAGCCATGTCCATCCTTTTCGCAAAATCCACTGCCATCTGACCTTCTGCATTCCTTTGCTTAACACCATACCTACCCATCACTTCCTCATTCCCTCACGAACATGCCCAGTGATATCTGCTCCAATCACCAGTCTCTCACCCTTGGGTACAGTCATCACCACTTAAGCCAACTCACTCCAACATTTTTCTCTTTCATCCATCGCACACCCAACTTGTGGAGCATATGCACTAACAACATTCATCGTTACACCATCAATTTCCAGCTTCATAAACATTACTGTATCTGACACTCTTTTCACCTCCAAAACACTCTTGAGCATACTGTTCCTTCAGGATAATGTCTACGCCATTTCTCCTCCCATCCACACCATGATAAAACAATTTGAACCCGCCTCCGATGCAACTAGCCTTGCTTCCCTTCCATCTGGTCTCTTGCACACACAATATACCAACCTTCCTTCGGTCCATCATATCAGCTAGCTCTCTCCCTGTATCAGTCATACTGTCAACATTCAAAGTTCTGACCCTCACTATCACAGTCCTAGCCTTTACCTGCCTTCGGGCATGCCTTCCTCCTCTTCTCTTTCGGCCAACAGTAGCCCAATTTCAGCCAGCAACCTGTTAGCCAACAATACTTGTGGTGGTCGTTAATTAGTTGTGCAAAATCTTACCATAACCACATATGTCCTTTTTTTCTATGTTGCAGTATTCCTTCCCTCCCTGCTATCCCCCTTCATGACCCTTTCCTGGTCTGGGTGGCATAATTCCTTTTTTCTTAGACTGTCTGACTGAGCAGTCAGTTTTGAGGTCTGTGCATGCAGATGTCACATTTATGGCCCACGGTGTATGGCCCTGCGTGTGACATCCCATGCACCTGACAGCAACCAGGCTTAAACTTTGATATAGGAGTCTGGCGTTTGGGTTGTCTGAGGTGGAGGATCTCATAAGTGAGAATACTGCAACATGGAAGAGAAGGACATCTGTGGTTATGGCAAGATTTTACACAACTAATCTTTTTGTCAAACTCTGTAGTGCTGTTGGCAGTCCTGTTGGTAAATATTTCAAACCTTCATCAGGAAGCATGCTTTTTATCTCCAACATCATTCAAAGGTTATAGGTCTTCTCAAGTTTTTAAAACTTTTTGGTAGGCACATTTCTTGTAAGGCTGCAGCAAGATGATCCTTTTCCTCCATGCAGTTTTTATTTTGTACTAGAAAAGCTGCACCCTCCCCCTTCCAAAGTGAGATGATATAGCTGAAATGAAATCTGTGTATTGGAGATCTCTTCCTTGTGGCTGTCACCTTAGCTAGAAGAATGTGTGAGCTGCATGCCCTTTTCAATGAATTAAGCTTGATTTATCCATAAAGGCAGAATAATTTTAATATACTAATACTTCTTTATGCCTGATGTAACAGTAGAGTCAAATGTCGGGTAGTTAATCTCAACATCAGTTTTTTTTTCAGCTGCCACAGCAATACAGAACATGTTCTTCCTTGTGAGAATATATACTGATAGTTGAGGTTTTGGTAAAAACATGTATGAAAAGATTGTAATGTGAAATTGTTCGATCTCGCCATTTGTTCTTACACACTGGTTCAGAGCCGATCCTCTGCTCCGAGTCGGCCGCATCACAAGCTCTGCATCTAAGAGAAGCTCGAAACACAGTCTATATCCCATGATCCTCCTCTGCTATCCCTCAGATCTAGTTTGCCGCTGCAACAGATCCCGTCGAGGAGAGCTCGGGCCAGTAAAAGCTTTTTCTATTTTCAAACTATTTTTTGAGATTTAGAGCTATTTAAACTAGTTGTCTTAATTAATAATTATAACAGTTGTGTGCGTGTGTTTAGAGACTTCATTTTTATATATTTACATAATTTAGTGTTTCTACTTTCGGCTAAGGCCTATTTAGTCCTGTCAGGGCTCTGACAGCAGTAAACAAATTTAGTTCTAGATTGTATATCTATTTAGTATTTAGTCTTGTGTGCAGTGTTTGTATGTGTGTGTGTGTATGTATGTATGTATGTATATATATATATATATATATATATATATATATATATATATATATATATATATATATATATATATATATATATATATATATATATACTTATATAATCATTGGTTTAGTATATATACAATAGTTAGTGCTAAAAATTTGGCTGTGTTAGATTATTTTTTCTCTATTTTACAAATTATTGGTCAAGTTAGTTGTTTTAGACATGGCTGAGAAAGCTAAGTCTGGATTCAAAAGATGTCAGTGTGGACAGCAAATGTCCATCACTGACCATCATGCTTCCTGCGTCTACTGTCTTGGCACCCTCCACCTGCAGGAGGACTGTTCTATTTGTCACTCCTTCAGTGGAAGGGTCATGATGGAAAGGCGCAGGAAGTTGATCGAAAGGGGCTTGCTAAAGCCAGACTTTCAAGAAGCCTTGGATAAGGCTGATCAGGCTTCGAAGGGGTCGAAGTCTTCGAAGGTATCTGAGCCCAGGTCATCGGCTCAGAGCACCTCTACTAAGGTTCGGTCGCCAGCTCCACAGACCTTGGGGCCGAGCATTGAGCAATTATCTCTGATCGAGGCCCAGGTGTTTGAACCGTTGTAGGAGGTGCCTCCATCCTTGATCCTTCGTTTGGTGGCATCTTCGGCCCCTTCGACCCGTTTTTCCAGGCCGTTATCTGACACCGACATGGATCGAGTGGTACAGAAGCTCATGGAGAACACGGCTCTGTCCAAACTTATTGCGGTTTCATCCCAATTGGTATCTAAACTGGAAGCCCTCCCTGTGTCTCCGGCAGATCCTCCTTCGAGACCCATCGAGTCCTCTGAGCCGGGAGAAGAGGACCCGATGATTGTTCAGCCCTCGGTGCTGAAGCCTTCTTTAGTGCAATTGGCACCATTGACCTCTACTCCCTCAGAGCCCATCGAGGAGTGGCGGAGCCGACGGTCTCTCCTCTGTTCCGGGGTGGAGAGTCGAACCGAACTCTCAGTGCCGACTCTTCCCCTCAGAGCCTCGGCACAGATTAGCTTGGCTCCGTCCTCAGGGTGGGAGCCCATGGTCCCGGTTTCGGGAAACTACCGTGCTCTTCGGATCCAGTGGGGTCCTCGGCCCGGGGCTCCGGTGCCTTCGACGTCATGAAGAAGGTCTTGCCTGAAAAGACATTTACTTCATCGGAGTCATCTTCTCCTTCCCCCAAAGGGCCATGTTTTGTTTCTGTACCCTCAATCCCTGCTAAGCGTAGCAACCCAGTGCTTCAGCCAGCCCCAGAGGGTCTCCCCTGTTCCTCAGAAGCTTCACCAGATGACCCCTCTGATGAAGTCCTGAGGAAGAGATTGTGTCAGAGGAGGCACATTGATTCCCCACAGGAATCATTGACATCGGGCACTGATTTGGATGAGTCAGAGGGGTCCCCATGGTCCCCCTCTGAGGATGTCTCATTTGCTGACATCCTGGAGATCTTGAAGCAGAGGGGTGATTGGCAGACTCTCGCCCCCACTGAGGACGAATCTGTGTTGCTGAAGGCGTTTGGGGCTCAACCTTCTACCTCCTGGGTGACCTCGCCCTTCGATGAGTTAATGGACCTAATAGTTCGAAGGGGGTGGGAGACTCCAGATTCAGTGGAACCAGTCCCTCGGAGGCCGAATAAATATATCACTGCCCCCCAGGACAAGACTTATCTTACTAAAGGAGTCTCAGTTGATGCTATGGTGGTAGCGGCAGCCATGAATAAGGAAATGTCCGAGGCATCTTCCTCTGTCCATTCTCCTAACAAGGATTCTAGGACTATGGACAGATATGGGAAGCACGTTTTCAGTTCAGCGACTTTTTCCATACGTTCGCTGAACTACCTTACGCACTTTATGCGACTTCAGAGGGATCTCCTTAAGGAGCTGGGAGATTCTCTCCAGGGTAACACAGATGCTGCTGTCTCGGAAAAGGAAACAGCACAGCTTAACACCCTCACTTCGATAGTGAACTGGTCCATGAGGCTCATTTCGTATGCGGCCGAAGGTTCAAGTAGGGCTTCAGCGATCGCTCTGCGGAGACTATCCTGGATGCGCCTGTGCTCCTCTGCGGAAGCCTTTAAGTCTTCCTTTACCAGTGCCCCGTTTGATGGTGCCACCCTATTTGGACCCAAAGTAAAGGAGACTCTCACTCGGTGTGAGCAAGAAGGTAAGACCCTGTCTGCCGTAGGGGTCCGTTTTTCCGCCCCGACTAGACCGTACCCCAAAGGGCAAAGAGGCGGAAAAATGTGGTTCTGAAAGACTCTGGGATCTTTCCAGTCCACACAGAGTAATGCCCCCTCCAGAGGCAGAGGGGGGGGGGAATGGAAGACGCCGCCCAGGTGGCAGAGGGGGTCCGCAGAACCAGGGCGACATTGATAGCGTCCCTGGGAAACCCTTCCAGCACTCCTGAGTGGAGGCCCGACTGTCCTGCTCTGGAGGCAGTCAGGGGTCGCTTGGCTTTATACCCAGAGGCCTGGCTAAATCTCACTTCAGATTCTTGGGTAGAAAGCATAATAACCAGAGGATACAACTTCCCATTTATAACCATTCCCCCCGATCAAGAGAGATTTCCAGATGTTCCACCCAATCTGCGTGATCAGGTAGCCATAGAAATAAGAAAGCTGCTCGAAAAAAGTGTCATCCACCCAGTCCCAGTTCTTTTTAGTTCTAAAGAAATCAGGGGATGGAGGCCAATATTGGACCTCAGCAAACTCAACACCTTCGTAAAGAAGGAAAAATTCCAGATGGTCACGCTACAGTTGATCCTCCCCTTTCTACAGAAGGGCGATTGGATGTGCTCTATAGATCTCAGGGACGCGTATTACCACATCAAAATGGCCAGAGCGTCCAGAGATCACCTGCGCTTCCAGCTGGGAGCCAGTCATTTCCAATTTTGAGCTCTGCCCTTTGGTCTCACCTCAGCCCCCAGGGTGTTCACCAAATGCATGGCAGTAAATGATGTAAAGTTCACTGAACCTACAGACATTGCCAACATACTGGCTGACAGGTTCAGTGCAAATTCCCCCCCCCCCTCCCCACCAAAAGGAGAAATATCTATACCAGAGGATAGTATCCTCCCAAACATCTCAAATGCTCAAGTAAGAACAGCTCTCTCCAAGGCGAAAAACACAGCATCCATGGGACCAGATGGTGTCCCCGGTTGTGTGCTCCACGAGCTCATTGAGGAATTAAACCCGCAGTTAGGGCAGCTGTTTAATCTTAGCCTCACCTCAGGATACGTACCCAAGGAATGGCGTACGGCTACTGTGGTCCCATTACACAAAGGCGGTGCCTCCACCGACCCTGGAAACTACCGTCCCATCAGCTTGACAAGCCTGGTCTGCAAAGCTATGGAGAGGATCATTATGGAACTCATAAATAAAGACATAGGGGACCTGCAGACATTGGATCAGACCCAGTTTGGCTTTGTCAAGGGCAGATCGTGCCTTTTGAACTTGGTTGACTTTTTCGAAACAGTCACCAAGGCCATTGATGAGGGCAAGGCAGTCCACACAGCCTACCTTGACCTGGCAGAGGCCTTCGACACGATACCCCACTCAGGCATCATAGAAAAACTCACCAGTTTAAATGTAAACCCATACGTCACAAGATGGGTTGCAAACTGGCTAAGTGACAACCAACAGGGTTAGAGTTGCTGGCGCCATGTCAGATTCCAAGCCTGTCACAAGCTGTGTCCCACAGGGCTCTGTCCTGGGTCCACTCTTGTTCGGCATCTACTTTTCGGAAGTACAGGCAAGCACAGGAGGATTATGGCTGACAAAGTTTGCAGATGACTGCAAACTGGGCGCCATAGTTGAAAACACATCAGACACAGATATCCTTCAGAAGGGTCTCATAGAAACGGATAACTGGTGCCAAAGCCATGGCCTAAAGTTAAACGCTAAAAAATGCATAGTCATACCCTTTGGGAAAAACAAGGTTACCTCTAGCTACCATATAGGTGGCAATCCACTAAGCACAGAAGAGGTTATCAGGGATCTGGGAACCCAGGTTGATAGCAACCTCTCATTTGACACCCACGTTGCCAAAGTTGTTAGGAAGACCTTCTACATTGCCCACCTGATCATGAAGGGTTTCACATCTAGGTCAAGGGAGGTCATCATTCCCCTGTACTCATCACTCATCAGACCGATGATTGAGTACAACTCCCCATTTGGAATGTATCTGACCCGACACCTACAGCAATTGGAAAGGCCCCAAAAGTCCCTCACCAAAAGGATAAAGGGTCACAAAAATATGTCCTATGCTGCCCGACTGAAGGAGCTCCAGCTCTACTCAGTCGCTTGCCGCCTGCTCAGAGGTGACCTGTGCCTGACATACAAGGCCATGTCCAACCTGGAATTAATGAACATGCTTCACCTCAGAAAATCTAAATCCATCAGATCCACAAGAGCACGAGACTTAAACCTTGACACGGTCATAAATCGGACGTGCTGGAGGGACAGATTCATCACCCAGAGACACTCTATGCTGTGGAACAAAATCCCGGTACATGTGAGGCAGAGCACCTCGCTGGCTTTGTTCAAGAGAAATCTTGACCAATGGATGGGAGATCGCAGGTATACCCCAGGGATTACATCAGTGTCACTGCTTGACAGAGGCACAGCAAAATAATGGGCATAATATCCTTCAATAGAAAGGGGTGGCGTAAGCCACAAAAACTCTGGGCTAGGCTTATAAATGCCCTAGGGCAGATAGCCTAGTATAAACCTATGAAGTAGTGGCGTCTCACCTGAGGCGGCTAGGATTCTGGGTTTTTCCGTATCTGGACGACTGGCTCCTCACCGCCACCACCAAGTATAGTCTTGTACAAGCCAGGGACTACACAATCAACCTTTGTTCCCGTTTGGGAATCTGTCAACTTCGAAAAATCTGCCTCATCGCCCTCACAGCATGTCTTATTCATAGGAGCGGAGTTAAATACTACTTCAGCTCTGATCAAGCTCCCCCAGATACTAGTGTCAGCCCTCAGGGATCAGGTCACTATTCTTCTTCGGAACAAGAAAGTTTCTGCTGCACAAGTGCTGAAAGCCCTGGGCATGATGGCAGCTACCCTTATTGCAGTTCCTCTGGGCAGGATGCACATGAGGGTCCTCCAGTGGCTGCTCTTTGCACAGTGGTCGTTCCAACAGCTTCCTTTGTCACACGTCATCTTGATCACAGAATCTTGCAAACGGGATCTTCGGTGGTGGTTGAACAGCCAAGATCTAACGATAGATCGCCCGTTCGTACTACCCAGCCCTACAGCCACTAACACCACGGACGCTTCTCTGATGGGGTGGGGGGGGACTTTTTCAGGGGAGAACGGTCCAAGGAGGATGGTCCAAGATGGAGTACAATCTGCACATCAATGTCCTGGAGTTGACAGCAGTGTTTCTAGCATTGCAACACTTTCACAAACCCCTACCTCTAGGAACAGTGGCAGTTCAGACGGACAATATGTCAGTGGTCTGGTACATAAACAAACAGGGTGGAACCAGGTCTTACCCATTATGCAGAGGCGCCCTGAGAATTTGGCAATGGGCTGCGTCCACAGGTCGTTTTCTGTTAGCAACGCACATCCCGGGGTCATCCAACGTCATCGCGGACAGGTTGAGCAGAGCCATCCTGTTGCCACACGAGTGGTCCCCTCAAAAATCAAGTGGCGGAAAGGATTTTCCACAGATGGTGCTATCCTTGCTGCGATCTTTTTGCATCCCCCTTAAATGCCAAATGCAGAAGCTACTTTGCCCTACTTCCCCCTCCGGGGGTGCCCCCAGGGACGCACTGGTGCACGATTGGCCCCTGGGTCTCCTATATGCATTTGCTCCTGTTCCTTTGATACCGAAATTCCTACAGAAAGCCAGGAGTCTGGAAAGGGCGATCATTCTAATAGCACCATTCTGGCCTCGACAGATCTGGTTTCCCTTTCTTCGAACCCACCAGATAGAGGAACCGTGGATTCTGGACGCAGTGCTAGACCTATTGACTCACTCTGGAGTTCCTCACCCATCTCTTCAGTCCCTCAAACTGACAGCTTGGCTGCTCAGCTTCCCAATTTAGCCAGGTTGGATGTTTTGTCTCCAGCAGTACAGCACATTCTAGTTTCTTCCCACAAAGCTTCCACCAGGAAACTATACAGGAGTAAATGGAAACATTTTGCGTGTTGGGCATCAGGGCAAGGTATAGATCCCTTGATGGGCCCGATACACAAAATCTTGGAATTTATCTACACTCTTTCAAGAAGGGGCCTCTACATCCACGATAAGAGTACAGTTAGCTGCCATATCTAACTTTCATGTAGGTGAAGGGGGCTCTACAGTTATGTCCCACAGACTTTGTAGAGCTTTCATGAAGGGTACTTTTCACCTCCGTCCACCCATTCGGGATCCGGTTTTTCCATGGAACTTGAATTTGATGTTATCCCAACTTATGTTACCACCCTTCGAACCAGCTTCAACATGTCCACTTAAGTATTTGTCTTGGAAGACTCTCTTTCTTATTGCTGTCACTTCAACTCGTAGAATATCAGAGCCACAGGCCTTGTCCATTAGGCCACCATACATGGTTTTCCATCCAGACAGAGTCTCCTTGCGTACTAATCCGTCATTCCTTCCGAAAGTATGTTCTGTGATTAATATCAATCAATCTATAGAGCTTCCCACCTTCTTCAAAAATCATTCCAACAAGTTGGAATACATGTTGCACAAATTGGATGTACATAGGCAGCTGAGATTTTATCTGGATAGAACAAAGGATGGCAGAAAATCGGATCAACTGTTTGTCTCCTTCGCAGATAATAAGAAGGGCATGGCAGTAACAAAATGCACGTTATCCAAATGGCTTTCGTACTGCATAAATTTTGTCTATTCAGCTTCAAAACCACTTCTGTTCAAGCCCTAAGGCTCATTCTACTAGGGCCGTTTCTACTTCTCTAGCCCATGCCGCTCATCTACCGTTGGATACTATTTGTGCGGCGGTGAAATGGGCTAAGCCTCATACATTTGTTACTTACTACAAAGTGGACAGGACCTCCAAGGACAGGACATCCTTTGGTTCCACTGTTCTCAGGAACGTTCTTCTGTGAGTCACCCAGGTAACGGAGCTAGGGACGCTACCCATGTGTAAGAACAAATGGCGAGATCGAACAATTTCACATAAAGAAGTTATGTTCTTATCATAACGTTCCATGTGAATTGTTCATCTCGCCTTTGTTCTTACATCCCCTCCCTCCTTCCCCCACCGCGTTCTGGAAGAACTGGTACGACTACTGTCTGGTTGGTCTTCTCGGGGTTATCTACACTACCTAGTAATTGGTAAGTAACACATTAGGTATACACCTATTTATATTTAGTTCAGATGTTTCAGGTTCAAGTGTGTGATTTGCGTGAGCGTTAGACGCAGTGGTTAGTGTGTTCTGGGTTCTCGCAAACTAGATCTGAGGGATAGCAGAGGAGGATCATGGGATATAGACACTGCCTCGAGCTTCTCTTCGATGCAGAGCTTATGATGCGGCAGACTCAGAGCCGAGGGTCGGCTCTGAACCCATGTGTAAGAACAAAGGCGAGATGAACAGTTCACATGGAACGTTATGGTAAGAACATAACTTCTTTTTTCTCAAAGATTGTATTTCTCAAAGATTGGGTTTTAAGTGTCTTAATACTGTAACAAGTTTTATGTTGAAGATGGCTAGCCTCGTCCTTGTGTTCCAAATGTACGTTCTACTAGAGTAGTTCCTTAAGCATGTTTCTGCTGTGTGGCCTTGGGTGGTGGTGATGCAGCAGCTACTTGGTCTTCAGTGAATATTTTCTCAAGACAGACACTGAATATGATGTCCAGGACTAAGTCTTCTTTGGAGCCAGTGGTAAATGGTATACCCTCTTGAGAGAGACCAGTTTCTGTGGTTAGCATTGAAAGCTGACCTGCATTTACTAGGGGATGCTTCTCTTTCTTTCCAGTACAGGTTATGCAATTACCTCTCAACTATCCATATTTTCACCTTGTGTCCAGATGTTTGCCTCTTAGTTTTAATCTTTTCCTCAAAATATGTTTCTGGAAAGTCACTGAGGACTGTAGTCACTAAATAATGATGTACATGTGAGTTTCAGACTTTGTATTCTTTAGAAAATGCATTCTACCACAAATCGTGTTCTAGCAGCTTTCTAAGTTTATAAGCTCAATATTTAAATTCTGTCCTGATTTTTGGTTGTTTGACTCCCCTTTTATTTTAGGCTTTGTCCAGATTTCTTGTACAAAGAATTTGAGAGATATGGTTATGTACTTAACGTAGTAAGTCTGATGGAGCATTTCCAACCTCCGTATTGCACGATGTTCTTCATTCCACATTGCTGCAGTCCTAACTATTGGGTAGTCCGCTGTCCAGTCGACCCGAATACCAAAGTATATGGCTGACGTCGGTCAGGGCGCATTAGACTGACGTCAGTACGTCAGGGTACTAATGCGCATGACCGACGTCATATCCTCAGTCTTTTTTGCCGCATGGTCCGATGCAGAAGCAGTTTTGCGAGTGCAGGTTGGCGTTCTGAAATTTTCTGAAGTCGGAGTTTCAGACCGAATCAAAGTTGGCTAAGTACCCGTTGGGGAACATTTTGGTTTTTCTTGCCTCAGTATTTAAACGGAAGTAAAAAAAAGTGAATAACTGTATTTCTTGTGGGAAACAGATACCTCATAGGGATTACCATACCTTGTGTATACCTTGTTTAGGGCCTGAGCACGACGTTGTTGGATGCCGCTCTTGTGCTAGATTTAACAAACGCACTATTAAGAGAAGGTTAGACTGTGCCAGGTTAGTGTTTGGGAAGCGTTGTAATTATAAAATGCCGCCGGATGCTCCGGCGCCGCTTCGTCAAAAGCGCAAGGACAAAACAGCGAAGCCTAGGGTTGATGAACCGCAGTCCCGGACGCCGGTTCTTTAGAAGGCTCAGTGGAGCCAGAGGTTTTGCCAGGAGTTTCTTTGGAGTCTCAGGGAGAGACTTTACTGTTACAGGATGTGCCTTCTCAGGAGGTAGGCCAGGCTGAGGGGCTTCTCAGGTAACTGTTCTTCCCTCTCTTCCCAAGGTAGTTAGAGCCTCTCCTTCTGTTTCCAAAACTTCTTTGAGAGGTAGGCCAAGTTTAGCTTCAGTGGGGGCTTCTCCTAGCACTTCAGGTTCTGTGCCTAAGAAACATATGCTTAAAATGGCAGAAGATTTGATTACTATGATTAGAGGTTCTATGCCCCTCCTGATAAGAGGCCTAGGGTGGAACCTGAGTTTGAGAGTTTTGAACAGTGTTCAGAGGCTTCTGAGTCTTCTGGAAGACTTGCAGGAGTATCCTCCTTATTCTGATTCTGATGTGGATGATTCCACTCCTACAGCTTCTCCTCCTGAGGATTTCTCATTTTCAGAGACTCTGCATTCCATGAGGGAGCACTTTAAATGGGAAGGCCAAGATTACTCTGATTCCAGGAAAAGGCTTAGGGAATTCTTGTTTTACCCCAGCATAGGCCCTTAGCTATACCTCCTGTGTTGAATGTGGTGGAAGATGTTTTTGCAGAGGCTTCCCTGAACCCTGATTCTTTGCCTCCTGCTCCTGTTAAACCTGATAGGTACTATAGGGTGCCTGAAGCTCATAAGTATCTTTTAAGAGTCCTAGGGCAGACCCGGAAACTGTTTCTCAGGGACCTAAAGGTGTTAAGGCCTCTGTTGTTAAAAACCCTGTTCCCACTGATAAAGAGGCAAGGGCTTTGGATAGATGGGGAAAGAAAGTGTATACTACTTCCACTTTAGCCATGAGGGCGTTGAATTGTCAGTTTCACATGCTAAAATATCAAAATTATCTCCTTTCACAATTGAAATCTAAGGTGGATGCTTTGGCGGAAGGTATTGAGTGTAAAGAGTTGCTGGATTTAGTTCATGTGTCTGAAAAAGTGGGTAAGCATTCTTTGCAATGTGGTTTTGATGCTGTACAGGCCTCCTCGAGGGTGGCTGCCACTAGTTCTGTTCTTATCAGGCATGCCTGGTTGAGGGATCAGAATTTAGCTGAGCATGTTAAGACAAGGATTTTGGATGCTCCTTTACAGTCTGATGTGTCTGGTTCGCCTGTGGAAGCAGTTTTAAAGAAAATGGAAGACAAAGCTAAGTCTATGCAAACTGTTAAAGATTTTTTGCAGGTGCAGCCACCGAAGTTTAGTAGAAATTGGCCTACTAAGGGATGGACATATCCTGCTTATGATTCCCAGTCTAGGGGTAGGTCTAGACGTGGTAGGGGCAGAGCTCAAGGTTCTTTTAGGCCTAGAACAGGGAGTTCACCTGCTCAGACTTCTGGTGAGGGCAGGGGTCAGTCCTTTCGTAAACAGACCCAATGACCTGCCTTTTCAGCTGCCAGTAGATTCTCGTCTGGCAGCTCCTTTGGGAGGAAGACTGTCTCTTTTCAAAGAAAATTGGGATTTAATTACTCAAGACAGATGGGTGTTGGATATCATTCACCACGGTTACAGGTTTTATTTCCATACATTGCCCCCTTTCAAAGGCATGCCAGACGTTCCTCCTCCACAAAGGATAGAGGCTCACAAGCAAATTTCTCTGTTACTCCAAATAGGGGCCATTCAGCCAGTCCCTGTATCAGAAAGGGGCCTAGGATTTTATTCTCGCCTGTTCCTAGTACCAAAGAAGGGGAACACGTGGAGACCAATTTTGGATTTATCTATCCTCAACACTTATCTGGACATTCCCAAGTTCAAGATGTTGACGTTAACACAGCTTTTACCTCTGCTGGGCAAAGATCACTGGATGGTAACTTTAGATCTCAAGGAAGCTTACCTTCATGTGCCTATAAGACTAAGTTGCAGGAAGTATCTGCGTTTTCGAGCTGGAAATTCTCATTATCAGTTCTCTGCATTGCCCTTTGGCTTATCTACTGCGCCCAGAGTATTCACAAAGGTTCTGGCTCCAGTGATAGCTTACTTCAGGCTACAAGGAATTCAAATCTATCCTTACTTGGACGACTGCCTGATTCTGGCTCAAGAAAAGGAAGACCTTCTACAGCATCTGGACTATGTTATAGCAGTGCTAAGATGCCTAGGGTATTCTGTGAACGAAATAAAGTCCAGTCTAGTACCCTCTCAAGACATGTGCTTTCTGGGTGTGAGACTGAATACAGCAGCCCAGATGGCCTTTTTAACCCCGGACAAACAAGAGTCTATCCCTTTACTTCCATCAACTATCTCATCAGTCCGTGCTGACTGCAAGGACAGTCCTTCAAGCATTAGGGTTCATGGCATCTTGTATTCTGGTGCTTCCCAATGCCAAACTGCATATGAGGAAGCTGCAATGGTATCTCAAAAATGTATGGACACAGCACTGCCAGGATTTGGACACTGTCATTCAAATAATACCTTGCCTTCAAAAAGAATTTTTGTGGTGGGCTCAGGAATGTCACCTAAACAAGGGACTCTCTGTGACCCGGCCAGAGGCGAGTCAGATTTTAACGACAGATGCCTCGGACATTGCTTGGGGAGCTCATCTAAATGGAAAGTGGATACAAGACAAGTGGCCTGCCAGACTACAGCATCTACATATCAACATGAAGGAGATGTTAGCAGTCCAGTTTGCATTAATGGCGTTCAAGGAGTTACTTCTTCCAGGGCAGGTGTTGATTCTAACAGACAACACAACTGTCATGTGGTACATCAACAAACAAGGGGAACACATTCTTATCCTCTATGCAGGCAAGCAATGATTTTATGGGAGATTGCGCTCAGCTTGCAACTAACTCTTCAGGCAAGGTTTCTGCCGGGAGCACAGAACTCCTTAGCAGATGTGTTAAGCAGACAAATCATGGATCCCCACGAGTGGAAACTGGATCTTCATGTATTTCAGAAATTGACAGTGTCATGGGGAACTCCAGACATAGATCTGTTCGCTTCTCCACTAAACCACCAGCTGCCAAAGTTTTGCACAAAGGGGTTTCATCACACAGCTTGGAAAGTGGATGCTCTTTCTTTCAGTTGGAAAAATCTTCATGTGTATGCCTTTCCACCTCTGCCTCTTCTTCCAAAGGTGCTCTTAAAGGTCAGACAAGACAAGCCAAGGATGATTTTAATAGCTCCAGATTGGCCTCGCAACACTGGTACCCACTACTAAGGAGTCTGGTAAGGAAGCCTCCATGGCCTTTACCTTTGATTCCACATCTGTTATCTCAGAAGGACGGTCATCTGCTCAATGTCAAGCTTCACTCTCTTCATCTGACAGCCTGGCATATTCTGTGTTGAAACACAGCAGGTCTCAACTTCCTCAACAAGTTTTAAATGTGATTATGGAAGCTAGAAGACCTAGTACAAGGAAAGTGTACGCAGAAAAATGGAAGAGATTTTTATTTTGGAGTACAGCAAAGAATTTGGAGATTTCTGAGCCTAATTTGAGTGTGGCTCTTCAATATCTTACTGAGTTATTGGACAAAGGTTTGTCCTTCTCTTCCATTAAGATTCATGCTGCAGCAATTTCAGCTCACTATGATTGTGACCCACCATTGTTTTCGCATCCTTTGTTCAAGCAGTTTCTTAGACGGGCAAAGAATATAAGACCCCACGTAGAGCTCCTACCCCTGCTTGGGATCTCAATTTTGTGTTGGAAAAACTTACTCTACAACCTTTTGAGCCTGCGGCTACTGCTGAATTGAAATACTTGTCATGGAAGACTGCTTTTCTGTTGGCTATTACTTCTGCAAGAAGGGTATCTGAGTTGCAGGCCCTTATGGCAGTAGAGCCCTTTTTTGATTTTCCATAAGGATAGGGTATCATTACGTACTAATCCTTCCTTTATGCCTAAGGTGGTTTCTAGTGTGGCTTTAAACCAAACTATTCATTTGCCTACTTTTATGCAGACCCCCAAAATAAAGGGGAAAAGATTTTGCACACTTTAGATGTACACAGGCAATTGCGTTATTATTTAAGCAGGACTAAGGATTTTAGGCAGTCTCAGCAGTTGTTTGTTTCTTTTGCTTTGTGTTCGCAGGGCAAGCCTGTGTCAAAACAAACTATTTCTAGGTGGATTGGGTTTTGCATTGCATTTTGTTATTCCCATCATGGCAAGGAGATTCCAGCTGGGATTAGGCCTCATTCCACTAGGGCTACTGCCACTTCAACAGCATTTCTAAGGGGTGGCAACTAAGGATATTTTGGAGGCAGCTACTTGGAGTTCAGTGCATACTTTCTCTAAGCATTATCACCTTCCTCTCTACTCTAAGTCTAGGGCTGGTTTTGCCACAGCTATTTTGCAAGGCATGTTGTCAGCTCCTGCTTCTTTATGATTTGCCAGCCTCCCTTACCTCTGCTTTGGGATTCTACCCAATAGTTAGGACTGCAGCAATGTGGAATGAAGAACATAGTACAGTTTTGTACCTACCATAAATGTAGATGTTCGAGGATCCACATTGCTGCAGTCCAATTTACCCTCCCTCCTTCCCCTCTGTGTTAGGGGTGGTTGTGTAGGTGAGGTTATATGCTGATAATTTTGTATATATTGTACATATTTTTGGTGCAGGTATATTGGGCCTTGTCTTTTTAGGGTCTTCTGACATCTGGGGCAAGAAAAGACTGAGGATATGACGTCGGTCATGCGCATTAGTACCCTGACGTACTGACGTCAGTCTAATGCGCCCTGACCGACGTCAGCCATATACTTTGGTATTCGGGCCGACTGGACAGCGGACTACCCAATAGTTAGGACTGCAGCAATGTGGATCCTCGAACATCTACATTTATGGTAGGTACAAAACTGTACTTTACCCTTCTTCCTTGTTCTCCCTTTATCTATAAGCTTATTAGTTTGTCAGCTTTGAAAAGCAAACTGTAGATATGGAGAGGAATAACTCCCTGTAACTATATCGGAGCGAGGCAGGTCCAAGTAACTTCAAATAGTTTAGGTTTGTTGTATTACATACCAGCATTAGTCCTGCTGTCACAGATGATGGATGTGCTTGCCTGGAGTTGTTTCACCGAGTGCATAACTTGTTTTCTTATGGGACGTATATAATTTGATCTGAAGTAGTTAACTTCATTTTATCTGCAACCTATGGATATTCGGATCCATATCAGATCCAAGCTGGCAACTTTTCAAGCATCTGCTCCGAGCTCCTTCCCTTTATCCATAACCCATCACTACTTCCTATCTTCTCTCCGATCGTGTTTGCCGCTTTGTGCTTCAGCATCGTGGTCTCTGTAGCTCTGAGCTTAGAATTGTAGTAAGTGCTTTTTGGAAAAATATTTCTCTTGTGTAGTGAGAGTTTCTTAGTTCCCTTTTCCTCACCCAAACGGTTGTTCATCAGAAAAAGTAGTTTAGTCTAGTAGTTTAGTGTAGGCTCACCCTTCCCCATGGGTGTGCGTGGTTTTTAGTGTGTTAGAGTATTGTAGGTATGGCTGTGTTTGTGCAGAATGGCTGATCAGCCTAAACCTACATTTAAAAAATGCACAGTGTGTGGCCATAAGCTTTTATTAGCAGATGGTCACTCTGTGTTTTGTTTGCCTAGGAGTTCCACATTTGTCTACTCAGTTAAGTGTGTGTGCCGGGTTTAATCCTGGGGCCTTAAAAGAGAGGAAGGCCAAACTGGTGGCTAAAGGCCTTCTCCCTGCTTTTACGCAGGACTCGTCTTCCTCTGCTTCCACAGCTACCGCCCAACCCCCCCCCCCCCCCCCCAAGCAGGGACACATCCTCACCCTAGACATGTTGAAGGGGAAGCAACAGGAAGAGAGAGGAAAAAGGACAGAGAGAGAGAGAGAGAGAGAGAAGAAAGGGGATATGCCCCGTAAACGGTCTCCAGAGCGGGAGTCCTTCCCTACCAGCCTTCCAAGGTGTCGAGACCTGTGTCTCTTTGGCTCCACTCCCCTTGATTCTCCACGGAGCCTTCAGAACCGAGGCCTTCATCCAGATCTTCACAGCATCCAGCTAGATCAGAGTCTTTCACTTCCTTGAGCTCGACTCGGAGTCTTTCTGAGATGGATATGGACAGGATGAGGAGATTCATTCGTACTCAAATCCAGATGGGAGTCTTGCCAGGCCCCTCTCCCTCCAGAGGGTGGACCTCCATGCCCTTCTTTCATCCTATTTCTCCTTCCCCGATCTGGCCTGCAGGTTCGGGGTTTATGGATCTGAGGATCTTTGGAGCTGGGGATTCTGTGCCGATGGTTCCTCCAACCTACACTCCGGCGATTACCTCGAGTTTCTCAGATCTGACCAGTTTGTGTCAGAGTGGCTGTCTGGGCCGAGGACTGGGAGTCTGACCCGAGAGGATGGAGGTATCTTCGTCTCTATCGGATCCGAGCCGTTCCTTCGGAGCTCCCGCTACCCCATCCTCTGCCCCGATCCTCATGGCGGACCCTGGGAGAGCCTCCTCCTTTTTGGGTGCTAAGGAGGTGCGCTCCTCATTGGCGTTTGACGTGGTGGTGGAGAGGGTTCTCTCCCAAGGATTAAGACCCCAGCCTATTATTTTGGATTCCACCCATACTCCCTTGGATTTGGTTACGACTCCCTTCAGCTTGTCCCAGGGGCAGCCCCTGCTAGAGGACCCCCCAGGCAGTTCCACTGGAGGAACCCCTCGTGGCTCACGAGCCCTCTTTAGAGAGTCCCCATAAGCACACGTGTAAAAGGAGGCACCTGGACTCCCCAGAGTCCTTAACAGAAGACGCTGATTTGGATAGAGAAGGTGCCCCCAGGTCACCTCACGGGAATGTCTCCTTTGGAGACATCATGGCGATCCGCCGCCAGAGGGGAGGTTGGTCAGCCCCAAAACTTTCTACGGATGAATCTATGTTCCTGGAGGCTTTTGGCACTGGCCCATTTACATCCTGGGTGTCTCCGCCTGCGGATCCCTTGGTGGATCTTATCACCACGCGGGCATGGAAGGAGCCTAACATCATACAGCTGATACCTAAACGCCCAGACATGATCCTCTGTCCACCCTTGGACAGACAGGGCTGGTATAAAGGATCCCGCGTGGATGCTATGGTGGTTGCAGCAGCCAACAAGAGAGAACTGGCTAGGGAAAGTTCCTCTGTCTACCTTCCGGACAAGGAGTCCAGGGCGGTAGATCGGTTTGGGAAGCGAGTGTATTTTTCAGCGATGTTTTCCATCCGAGCGCTGAACTATATGGCACAAGTCATACGACTGCAGTGAGACCTAGTCACAGAGTTAGCTGAGTTGCCCCCAGAGTCTTTGTCACCAGAGGACAAGCGTCTGTTCTCCGCGAAAATGTCTACTCTGAAGTCAGTTTCAAACACGTCTGTGCGCCACCTTTCCCATGCTACAGAAGGAGCAGCTAGGGCGGCTAGGACTGGCATGCCTGAGGCGACATGGTGGGCTCAGACTGTGTCAATTTGCGGACCCCTTCAAGGTGTCTTTCACGAATGCTCCCTTCGATAGTTCTCTTTGGGAAGACCGTACGCAACACCCTTGTCCAGAGTGAAAAGGACGGGAAGAGTTTGTCTGCCGTCGGAATCTGCTTCTCCAGTCTTCAAAGATCCTTTTCTAGGAATCAGAGAGGGCAGAAGAAGATGTGGTTCCGGAAATCACAGTTTTCCCGGGACTGTCAGGACAACTCATCCCTTAGAGGCTGAGGGGGACAGGACAGACGCAGCCCAAGAGGCAGAGGGGGTCCGACAAGCTTTGGGTCTAGGGAGCCCTTCTTGGACAGGCCCACGCAGCAGCCCTGAGGGGTTGCCTGACTGTTCTACTCTGGAGGCAGTCGGGGGGAAGATTATCATTGCACCCAATGGCTTGGGAGTCCATAACTGCAGATCTTTGGGTGCTTCAAATAATTTCCAGAGGCTACACCATCCCATTTGTTACCCCTCCCATCCAACCAAAGAACATCCCAGATGTCCCACCCACTCAAAGGGAAGACGGCAGCACTACAGATTTCCAAGCTGCTTCACAAACGAGCAATCAAACCGGTCCCCCCCCTGATCAGTCCGGATCAGGTGTTTACTTGCAGGTTCTTTTTAGTGCCAAAAAAGATGGGGGACCTCAGGCCCATTTTGGACCTGTTAAGCTTAAACCTGGCTGTCGCCAAACAGAATTTCTGGCTCCATTATAGAATACAATGCCCCATTTGGTATGTACCTCTCAAGTCATCTGCAACAACTGGAAAGGCCGCAGAAATACCTTACTAAAAGAATCACAGGCCTAAAGCAGATGCCCTATGCTGACGGTCTTAAAAAACTCCAGCTATACTCTGTGGCATATTGTTTACTCCGAGGCGATCTCTGCTTAGCATACAAGGCCATGTCAAACCCAGAGCTGTTGGACATGCTACACTTAAAGAAATCCCAATCCCTCAGAGCCACACGCTCCAGGGATCTAAACCTTGTCATCACAATAAATAAAACATGCTGGAGGGATAGGTTCCTGACCCAGAGACTCCGCAGACTCTGGAATAAGACTTGCCCATACATGTCAAGCAGAGCGCCTCTTTGGCCCTCTTCAAAAGGAACCTTGATGATTGGATGGGAAAAAGGAAATTCACCCCAGGGATCATGTCAGTCGACCTGCTAAGACTGGTCCAGGAAAGTAAATAGTGTGGGAAGAAATAGTCAGGGAATTGTTATGGCTAGGCTTGTTTAGGCCCTAGAGCTGATAGCCTAGTACCAACCTATGAACCTATGGTCACCCTACAGTCCATTCTACCTTATCTTCGAGAGTGCGACTGGATGTGTTGGATAAACCTCCAGTATGATTACTACCACATCACGATTCAAAGAAGCTCCAGGAGATTCCTTCGCTTCCGGTTGGGAGCCAATCATTTCCAATTCAGAGCCCTACCCTTCGGTCTCACCACGGTCCCCAGGGTGTTTACAAAGGTAATGGCAGTCGTAGCAGCTCACTTGAGACTTCAGGGAATTCAGGTATTTCCTTACCTAGACTATTGCCTCCTCGCTGCTTCCACCAAGTGGCTTCTTTGCCAAGCCAGAGACTCCTTCCTTCATTTTGCAGACCGGTTAGGGATCACTGTCAGTGTTTCCAAGTCCTTCTTGGACCCGGTGCAGATCTTGGACTTTATTGAGGCACGGCTGGACAGCCTTCAACTGAACGTCTTTCTAACTCCAGACAGGTTCCAGAGCCTACGGGCCCATATATCAGTAGTTCTTGGCCCCAAGTTTCCGAAGGCGGGCAACTTTCTCAGAGCCCTGGGCTCTATGGCTGCAGCAGTCTCTATTCTCCTCTGTGAGCGTCTTGACATGTGTGTTCTTCAGTGGACTCTAGCCGTACAGTGGTCTTGGCTAGATCTCCCCATGGAATAGCAAATTCAAATCAGCAAAGCCTGCAGGGTGTCACTCCTCTGTTGGCTCCAATCACCGGAGATCTTAGCGGGGCAATCATTTGTTTCACTCACAGCCCAAGCCACATTGACCACGCACACCTCCCATCTCGGGTGGGGGACATTATCTGGGGAGGACGGTCCAAGGCACGTGGTCCCAGATCGAGACCAGATTGCACATCAATATTCTGGAGATGAGAGCTTTGCTTTTAGCGTTGCAAGCCTTCCACACTGTTCTTCCTCCGGGGACTATTGCAGTTCAGTCAGGCAAACATGTCTGTTGTCTGGTACGTCAACAAACAGGGAGGAACCAGATCTTAACTTCTGTGTCATGAGGCCATGGGAGTGTGCAATCTCCACCAGT